>NW_027176594.1:5964529-5987029 GCF_023349555.1 Cebidichthys violaceus
TGCACATGATTGGTCGATGAAAGGTTGATGGGTGACTGATCTGTCCACAGCTCCAATAAAATGCTCAATAAAGCACCGATCCCGGCCCTGACAGGGCTAATAGAAAAACACCTAAGAGGAAAAAGCACCAAAACACACATACAGCACACACGGGTACACGCATACACGCATACACACATACGGAATTGTGGCCAAAATAAGCACACATCTCTCTAGAACACATTGCTTTTTTCTGCTTTCTTTTGTCTTTGATTTTGTTAGGTGCTACAGTCAGTGTGACATCTAGTGCTTTTATCTAATTCTATTTTAATATCAAGATTAATTAAAGTTAAGATTATATATATATATATATATATATATATATATATATATGTATAAATACAGAGTTTAAACGGTAGGTAGGAAATCGGCAACTATTTAGATTTTTTATGGAAAAAATGCCCCAAAAAGTCTCTGTATAGACACAGTTTCACAGTATATTTGGGTTTTGGACAGTTGGTTGGCATTTTATAGATCAAATGATTTATCGCTGAATTGAGAAAGTAATCGCAAGATTATTTGTTAGTAGAGCTAATTGTTTGTTGCAGCCCTAGTCAACATATCCAATATAGTGGCCTTCAAAAAACAAACTTGGAATAGGAAGTATAGGTGGTTGACAGTTGTTTTTGTGTGTAGTGAGGCGCAACAAGAGAATCAAGGGTGTGTGTGTGTGTGTGACAGAGACGTGAGCACCAAGGTCAGAGGCAGAGAAGAAGTGACACATGCATCACAGGGTTGTGACATGCCAGGGTCACGAAAAAGGTCACGCTGGCTGTCCAGAGGACACACACTCATCTCCTTTAGCTCCTTGTGTGTGAATGTGTGTCAAGAAAGTGACCGTCCCTTCAAAGGAAACGGGAAGTAGAAACAAACTCCACCTCTGCTTCTCCAGGGCAGTGTAGTTGGGGAACAAGGATTGAGTGGAGAGCAGGTCACAGGCTGGGCCTAATGGTAGTTGGATGTGGTGACTACAACTCTCCCTTCACTTCAAATGCAGGGAGGGGACAGAGGGAAAGAAAGAGTGAAAGAAGGAGGAAGTGGAGCTTGTTGGGAGACGGAGCGATGGAGAAAAATAGAGTGAAAGCACAAGTGGAGCATCTCAGCAAGAAAAACACTTAAAGTGAGGGATAGTAAGCGGAGATGGGGGGGGGACGCAGCCAGGGGACTAAAGGGGGGAGGAGGAGGAGGAAGGGAAGGGGAGCGGGTGGGTGTGTGTCCCTCGCCTGAGGCTGATGCATTGTGACAGTCACTTAGAAGGATTTCACTTCCCCTAAACTGTGGCTTGCAGGAAGAAGCACCATAAGTTGGGACAATTATGGGCTGAAGGAGATATGACAGGACACATGCAGAGTGAGCCGCAGAGGGAGGGAGGAAGTAAAGCGAGGGGGGGGGGGGGGGGGGGGGGCAAAGGCTGTGTGTGTATATGTGTGTGTGTGTGTGTGTGTGTACACTCAGGAGAACACAATCATATCTGCTTGCATTTGGCAGATTGGTCTGTATATGTGCAGACCAAATACTGTGTGTGTGTGTGTGTGTGTGTGTGTGTGTGTGTGTGTGTGTGTGTGTGTGTGTGTGTGTGTGCGTGCTTGCCTGTGGGGGCCAGGGAGGGGCTCTTGCCCGGTGCACGCCATGTCAGGGAGGGCCGGCGTCTCGCTCCTCATGGTACCGTATGTTACCACTCTGCCTCCCTCATTCCTGCGCCTCATGTCTGTAACTTAACCTGGTGACGGAGGGTAGGAGGGAGAGGAAAAAAGAAGAAAAAAGGAGTTGGATTTAGATGCTGCCAAGAAACATGTCCTATTTTTTTCTAATCTTTGGTTGATTTGATTCCTTCCTGTGATTTTTCATTTTTGCATGTTAATAGTTTGGTCTTTTGTGTCATAGCCCTGATAAGTGTCCTATATGCTACAGTACATTGTATGTATGTGTGCTACTGCAAGCTCTACCAAGAATGTAACTGCAATTTGAGTGTAAGTGGATTAAAAAAAATAGACTTTTCCTGTTTCATTGAGTTGTTTTGCTTTCAGCGCTAACATGTCGTTCGTGCGAGTGAGGTGCTGGTGAAATCGTCTCTCGGTCTTTCTCTGGTTTGTGTCTTTCCGCGTGGCACCTACAGTTACAGTTCACTTACTGTTCTTTTAATTCTCTTTGGATTTGTGTCAGTCTGTATGTGTGTATGTGTGTGTGTACAGTGCAATAAATAATGACAGCAAAAAGAGCTTTCATTTTGAAAAATATACTACACTTGACCACTCTGTGATACCATCTATTCAAACATAAACAGATAGATGTGCTCTCTCCCTCTGTCTTTGTCTCTATTTTTCCTCCAGTTTTTTTATGTCTCCTAAATGTTTTTATTTAAGTATTTATGTAAGAAAGGCTAATTTAAATCTACCAGACACTGTGTTTTTTATCACAGGCCTTATTACAGGCATTTTACGCATTTAGGATCACAGGCATGAGGTCGTTTTATCTTTGGGATCTGTCAGCTTTATTAGCAGGTACAACGCCTGCAGATTCCTAAAATTTTTAATAAATTATAGTTTCCTCAAATGCATGTTTTGATGGCTAAACAGCACTTGGTATCAGGTAGTAACCACCTACAGTGTTCTGCAAGCTATTTAATATTAAGATATGGATGAAGATATTTCGAAGATAATGATACTGCAGCGGTGAAGACACAGATTTCCCTGAAGTGATGCGTAAACTAAGAGTTAGTCCTCTGTCCTCGCCATGTTCCCTCCCTGCTTTGCTCCCTCCTCATCAGTATGGCAGTTGTGTTTGCTGAGCTGGCTTTTGATAGACTTTCGTTTGGTTTGGTCATCTGAGATTTGGTATTAGCTCTCTTCTTTTCTCTCTCTTTCCTTCCCTCCACGCCTCTCTCCTGTGGGTTTCATTCAGATGCACCTCCAGACTGGCTGTGTGAGGGAGTGACGGAGGGATGGATGGAGGAAAGAAGTAGGGAGGGGCATACTGGAACAGAGGTTGAGGGGTATTAGACCCTAGAACACAGCTGGGACTCCTACTATCAAAGAGATGGTAATGACCGTCTGCATTAGAGAAGGTGGGATGAAAGAATGGCCAACAAACTCACTGAGAGAGGACAGTTTGGCACAGTGTCGAGCCTCCAACACGTAACCAACGCTGCCACCTCTGTCCGTCGTGTCCAGGGGACTATTGAGTGAGATTAAATGTTGACGGATTTCCCTTTCCAGACAGTTTAATAGTAAAAGGTCCAGAGTAAAATTGAAGTAGGTTAGGGGAGAGTCAAAACAAATTGCTAAATGCTTTCATGGAGATCTTTGCTCAGGCCCCCAAAAACAGTTTGTTGTTGTGTTCAGACCAAAAAAGCACCCTGTCAAAAATGCATCCCCTTCATTCATTTCAATGAGACCCCTGTATTGGCGCAGTACGGGTCCAAACTTTTACTGCAACTTCATCCTGCGTGGTCAATCAAATATGGTCTATTGTCGCAACAGCAAATTGAACTATAGTCACACATGATAAGCCTTCAGAATCAAACTGCGCTTTCTGGATTTAATTTTCTCACCAGTAACCATAGCAACACGTCCAACACAGCCTGCCTTGCCTTTTTATTTATTTTTAACACAGTGCTATTTTTGGTTTGAACCCCTGTTTAGAACGTTCTTAAGCGAACAAAAAGATGGTAGACGATCCCAAAAGTTGTGCAAGTAGTTCAGTTTAATCACTGTAGTGTGGACCCAGCCCTGCTTAGCTGAACCCACATCCTGGTTGTAGGTAAAATAAATAAATAAGAATGGCTGCGTCTCAACTTCTTAGTGCCTATAACCCATTCCCCCTTGCAGCAGTCATTAACCATGACAGGGGTCAAGAAGGGTCCTGGGCTAAGCACTCCATCGGCTATGGAGTCAATAAAGGACTCATGTCTGTCCACAATGACCCTTATAGTGATCTATTTAAGCAAGAAAGCAATATGCATTTGTATGTTGGTGGTGTTTGAGAGGAGATTACTAGTCAGCAGATTATGATCCATGTTGTGACTTGAAGCTTTTCCCAAAGAGGTTTGAAGTAAAGTAAGATCGCTTTACAGTGTATCTATACACCGAAAAAACCCACATTTGTTTACAACAGCGCAACCGTGGATTGAAGAGCACACCTTTTTCTGGCCCTAAGTCCATTTTTACCACTGGTAGCTGCGGCTCTCCGTACGGTCCATGCAGGTTTGAATAATTAATATACTCTTGCTCTCGCTCGATGTTGCGCTCTCTCTCTCCATGTCGTTCGCTTTTGCTCCCTCCCGTTTCACCCCCCGTTCCTCTTAGCACTTGCTTCATTTGTTTGCTTTGAGGAGCTAAATCTTGTTTGCGCGTATTAATAAGTCAAGGCGGATTATCTCCCCCCCCCCAGCCCCCGTAGCGTCCTAGCCCTCTCTGCTTACACTGTGTTTGCGGCCGGGTGGCTCTGTTTGCAGAATCCCCCCCCCCCCCCACACCTCATACCAGAGAGGCATAGTGCGCTAGGCTAATTAGATTAATTCCGATGCCTGTAATGATTGCTCACCATCTATTTTTAATGACTGGTGCATATCAAAGAGTAGTAAAGCATGCTACCAGTGAAGCATGCTCCCACTCCCCCAGTGTGTCAGGCCCTGTAGGGGGCACTGGCTTAGTGTTAGTGTTAGCATATTGCCATTGTGTGTTTGTGTGTGTGTTCAATTGTGTCACTGCGGGCTAAGAAGGAACATGTGTTCAGTTTGGCCTCTGCCTGGCCTCCTCAAAAAAAAAAAAATAGAACACAAATAAATAAATTAGCATCCACTCCATGCGATGACATTGTGATCTTTTTTGTGGTTGTGAAATAAACGCTTCTAGCTGTTGTTGTCTCCCGGTGCTGCTCATACACATTTTTTTATTTTATTTAGGAGGGACTGGAAAATATAATAAATGACCGAGGTTAGGATATGCAGTAAAAAAGATGTAGAACTAATATAAAATCTGCATAAAGTAAACAGTAATAGCTTTTTTTTTTGCTCTATTATTCCCATCTGACTTTTTATGTTCTGTTTCAAACCACATCCTGTTTTCTCTGCTTCCTCTCACTTGTAGTAAATCAAAAAGTAAACCTTCTTCATAGTGTGTCATTGAGCATTAGGCCACGGCTTACACCTCGCCATCCCCGAGCAAGTGTGTTCATCACCCCTCTTTATGCATTTCAGATGCTGCTCATCTTTAATAGATAGATCGGAGTCTCTTCCCTCTTTCTTCACCCCTCTGTCTCTTGGCCGTGTAAAAGGGAGTATAAATATTTGAGAGGCAAGAGGTTCAAAAGTGGGGAAAAAAGGGGCGTTTAGCGAAGCCATTTGGAAACACAAATCTGAAATGAGAGACTGTGAAGAGTAAAGGAGGGAAGACAGGAAGGGTGCAAGAAGCCGAAGTCCTTCAGAACAAACCCTCCATATACATCTCTCTCTCTCTCTCTCTCTCTCTCTCTCTCTCTCTCTCTCTCCTGTTTTCTTCTTCTGTTCCTCTCTCACGCTAAATAAATATGTGCAACTTACAACTCTCTCTCACACACAGGGTAGATTTCCATAAAATATTAAAGAAGGTGTTTCCTGTAATTATAGCACTGTTTGCCTCTGCCTCAAAGCCTGATCTGTAATTAAACAGGATTGCACACGCATATGCCAAAGTAAAGCACGCTCAAACACACCTCCACGCCCCCAGACACACACACACACACACACACACACACACACACACACACACACAGAGCGAGGTGCAGATTTGTGAGTAGATCTCTGTAATTCATACTCTCTCATAACACATGCTCAAATTTGTACACACATTCAATGGACTCATTCATAGACAAGTCCTCATACACATCAAAACACACATCATCTACTTCCTCTCTCTCACACACACACACACACACACACACACACACACACACACACACACACACACACACACACACACACACACACACACACACACACACACACACATACTTTTTACCTCATTTCCACAAGAAAAAGGAAAATCAAAAGTCTGTAATATGCTATCTCTCCCAGACACCCTATTGTGATGTTATCTCCATAGCTATCCATATATTGATCCGCCTCCCTCTTTAATTCTCTCTCCATCTGCCCCCCTCCCTCCCGCCCCACACTCACCCAGCCTTTATCTAATCTGGCTATGCCACTAATGGCAGCCATTCTCAGCCATGAACAAGTGCCATAATGTGCTCTGGTAAGCCGTTATGATGTGAAATGACCCTATTGATTGGCTTGCATCCCCACTGACAAAAAAAGAAGTGGCGGCAGTCACTTATTACTGTTAATGAGCTGTGGGATGGGCCCTAAGTGGCACGGCGCACACACACACACACACACACACACACACACACAAATGCATGCATGTGCGTACATATGCAGACTCGCACCCCTTGCATAATTGTGGAGGCATTACTCCTACCTGTCTGTGTCCCGCCACATTTCAGCTCGTTAGCGATGGGAGGTCCCACCGTGTGGGCTAGTGACGAGCTTTTAATGGCTGCCACTTGGCATTGTCACGTCGCGTTTTCGATGACTGTTGCATCTGTTTCTATTTTTGCGTCTGTTGTACACACCTGGTGGGTCCGTAATGAACAAAGCAAAAAAAAGGCTGCCACTTAGTCTGACAAATGAAACAAGCTTTTGCTTTTTGAGTAAAGCGTGTTTTAGCACAGAAGCCCAGATGTGAGTCGATGTAGGCAGTGTAATGGGAGCCGAAGCAGCGGTAAGTGTAATGATGGCCAAAACAAAACTGGGAGGTTTGGTTAGACGGCAGTGTGTCGAGGCCACAGGCGTAGATCTGACTCCGACACTGTGCTGTGTAGACAGAGGAAGGGTGTGTATGGCAAGCTGCTTTATGAGTGAGGGGGAATCTTCTTCTTGCTTGCTTGTGTGTGTGTATGTACAAGGCCACCGTGTGTTTTCCAAGCTGGCAGCACCTCCCGGGAATAATCCATGGGACACATCCAATCAGCCGCAGTGCATGTGCGACACATGTTTTTTTATTCAATCTTCTTGTCTTTTCATCTTCCGCCACCACCAGAACGCTTCCTGCTATTTTCTTCCCAGCTCGGGACAAACGAATAACAGATGTGAGAGTTTGGAACGTACCCTCCGCTCCACCTCTCTCTCTCCTTCCCTTCCTCCTGTGCTGTGACTAGTCTATGACAACCTTTGCACTCTCCCTCTCTCTCGCTCTTTTGTTTCCCAGAAGCTTGCCTATCCCTTGTCCGCTATGTGGGGACATAAAGCTGCACCCATCTCCCAACCCGCTCCCACTGGATGACTCTCATTCTGAGGCTGTTTGTCTCTTTTGTGTCTGTGTGTGTGACTTGGATAGTTTTAGTGTACATGTGGAGATGGGTCTTGCTCCTCAGGGTCCCCCAGTCTACGCAGTGAATCAGAGATTTACTTAATTTACGGGTATGACAAGTCAGCACGGATACCAAGAATAACTGTGTCATACAGTTGCAATTCATACAATTTCATTGAGACACATTTCAGTGGAACTCAGAAGGGGAACAGTTACAGGAAATGTTGTGGAAAGTGAAATAGTCATCTTGAAATTTAATGTCATTGTGTTTTTTCACACCAGAAGTTTTTAAACATTTCAAAATCAAGATTTCTAGTTTTACCATCTTGTAGCTTATAGTGGGATTTTCTGCAATATGGCAGATACAACGCTCAACTATTCCCATACAAATCAATCAGGAACTTTAATAATTAAACTATAATCCAATACATTTGCTTATTTATTAGCCCCTCAAACGAATAAATCAATGGCGTATCAATGTTGCATACTTGAAAAGATTTATTTATGCAAGGCTGCGGCTGGAACAGAGGATATAGTGGGGTGTCTGGGAAGAGTCAATATTTTCATATGTAAGCCTGTGAAATTAATGACCTAATATCTGCAATGAGAAAGCTCGTTTTAAAGGCATAATCCTCTCCCTGTTTCTTGGGAAGACAAGAGCAACTGAATCAATGAAGGTTTAGGCTCTGGGAAATTAATACTGCATACACACACGCACATGTATGGAGTTGCACACGCAAAAACCCGTGGTTATATCCAAGACAACACACACACATAGACATACACTGTTTTATTCTATCTGGTAAGCCAGCCCCACTGCACGAGAGAGTGTACTTTAATTCGATCACATAAAGTGACAATCTGTGACAATAAGTGCTATTAAATTGGTATTAATGTTCTTTAATTTAAGGTGAATGGAACGTATTCAATAGACTTGTGCAACAAAAAGCAGTGCATGACATTTGGCAGTTCTTAAAAGTAGCAATCAGTTACTGTATTAAATGCAAAGGCCAAATACGAGGGGAAACTGTACCTGCACTTTACATAGTGAAAACACATGTTGAAGGAGTGATTTCTAATTTTACTGTAATATGGTCCAGTGCACAAACTGTACACTTTGAGAATTCACTCTCAGATTGTGTATAGCAGACCTTTTTTTTTCTTTTAGTTCTGAGCGATCATTTATTTTGGGTTGTGCAATTTGTGCGCATGTAACCCTTACCAAGCTTACTGGTTACAATTCCAGGAAAGACAAATGCTCTTTTGCATTCACCAAAGAGCTGCAGCTTTCTGTGCACGAACTCAGACATTTAGAAATAAAATGTCATTAGCTGAAACGGAGGAGCTCAACAAGACAGAGGAGATGGGGAAAGGGAGAAAAAGAGAGACCAAAATTGTACTTAATTCCTTCATTATCCAAATGAATGGAAATCACATCCATGCACCAAGACAAGGCTGTGCATCTGTCTCAAAATTAACTCACCAATTATGTGCGGAAGCTAATGAAGGCAGCGCTCAGTGTGGCGATAGTTTGCAGCCGTCAAAAGGCTTTTGATTCCATTTGGAGGAAAGACCTCTGAGGGCAGTCTGGTCCGGTGCCAGCTGACCTTCTTTATCTGACCTCTCACCTCCGCAGTGGCTCGGGAACTGGGCTGATAGCTGATTTGTTGGCTCGCCTGATAGCCCAGAGAAAGAGAGAGAGAGTGTGTGTGTTTGTGTGTGTACTTAGACATTTTGTTTTTACTGAACTTCTCTGTACTTGGTATAGATATTCATGACAATTACTTGCTGGTTGGATGACTTTTTAACAGTGTTGCAGCCCTGCAGCACTCTCACCCAGAACTCATGCGATGTGAGTGCCAACACTGTGTCTCTACACCGTGTTTTAATATCCAAAGGAGGCCACAGCGGCCAAGGAAAGTAGGAGGAATAGGATGGTAGGGGGCATGTAGAGGACAATCATTAGACTTCACAGAAGGAGGGTTGAGGCGAGGCTGCTAGGTGTGAGAGGATGAGAGCGGGAAGCTCAGTGGTCCCCGAGCATCTGGCAACGCGTCGCGGGGAGCCACGGTCCCTGTCATTAATAGTGATGAAATCATTTAAGCCATCAGGACTAAACGAGCCAGTTAAGAGACACTCAACGCTACACTTCTGTCTTGAGACGGAGAGGCATCGCCTGTGTGCGCTGCTGGCATTGACACACAGAGAGGGAAAACAGATGTGTGTGTGTGTGTGAAAGCTGACAGGGTGTAGAAAGTACATTATCTATGATTTTTTCTTTTTCTTTGCTTTGCTGTGTTTGTGATGAATGCAACAGGATTCTATATGAGAGTGGTTCTCCCTGCTATTTATGGGATTAAAGTTGTGCCACTGTCAAAATGTTTTTCAGTTTCTGTAATGTTTTGAATTTGAATTAGTGCATTAGAGAAACTAAATTAAGTAAGTTGTCTGTATTTGTGAAATTCATGTCTTTTAAAATGCAGTTTCTAGGTATCAAATTTATTGTCATAGAAATTGAAGTACTACACAAGCCATAACTTTAAATTCAACTGTTGTGGCAACATCTTGTCACTATTAATGGCAGTACACATTACGGTATGGACAAATAATTGTTAAAGCAGAAGAAGATGAAGAGAAACATACATGATAATAGTAATAACACAGTTCAAACTCAACAATCCCTAAAGTTCAAATTCAGAACACATTGTTTACGTTTATTTGGTCTACGCCACAACTCTTAAACCTTGTGGTGTTTTTTTGTGCTAAAAACTGTATGTGTTGGTTAAATGGAGACCCATTATGTTGACATGAGTACCAGAGGGCTGAAAAACATTATGAGCTCACCACTAAATGAGTAGAACATTAGATGTGGTCCTTTTTATATCAAGTTCCAGCCTCAGCAACAGCAGCTCTGCTGAAACAGTTTGGACAACAAACAGGTCAATTATCTCATCCAAGTACTACCTTTACATTAACTCCATGCTCTCCACTGTACGTTCAATATATCAGTGAATACTTCTTTTTGTTTCCTTGGTGAGAGGAGCATAAAAACTGTGTACGGTATGTCTCTGTATGATAAAAGTTGGTGGAATCCAGCAACAAACTACTGGTGTGCCACAATTTACAAGAGATGTGCCATCATTAGAGCTGTAGTGAGAAGAGAACCAAACCACTGGCTAAATCTGCCATGAAATACTAGACTGCAGCAATAAAACCTGAGCATCTGCACCAAACTGGAAACAGATGAACCCTGTCAAGGATACATTGTGCTTTTTTTTCCTCCTTGTTTCCTACGAGGCTGCGGGTCTTCTCTGGATGAGTGGTGAGAATAGCGATTTTGTGCATAATTACGTGTGTTGATGTGCGTGCACAGTGCGCAGCATGTGCCGATCGCGTGTGGTTGTGAGTGTGTGCACACTGGTGTACTCTTGTCGGCCTTTGTGTGTATCATGTTATGGCCTACACAAGTACTGAGGCCACAAAGGAAATCCATTGCCAACAACAGCACAGCTACTGGCAAGGAGCCATACCACCCCAGAGGCTTATGGGATAGGGTTTACAACCAGAGACGAAGTGTAGGAGGGTGAAATCTGTACGGGTCACCCTTTGTTGTACTGTATATAGTGTCCGGTTATTCCTCAGAAAACTGTCAGATACCTTCCTAGAATTCCATATTTCTCACATTTTTCAATAATGATGTAGAACATGTGGAGATAAAAAGCAACGCTCGGCCTATAGGCTGCTCCGCACTCAATGTACAAATCAGGATATTAATACCAGGTATTACATTGATGTAGAGCAGAGTACCAGAGATTTATAGCATACATTAGGAGTCAGACGAGAACATTACGGTGCTTATTGTGAATTAGGACATGGGCTCTCTGCCTTGTTTGCTCCTGGGGAGGGGTCGCGATATCCCGTTACTTCCTCAAACTCACTCACTCAGAGGGGACAGTGTGCTTTTTCCATCTTGGTCCCAGACCTTTTCGTTATATAATGATATTTAATCATTGGAAGGCCATGCTAGTTGGCTGGTTACACTATACAGATGTACAATGGTGATTGGTTTATTAGCCATAAAAAAAAACCATTATGATGTGGTGTGTTACTAAAGTAACTGCAAGATGGCCAGGTTGTGCCTTTTTCTTATTCTCCTGGTGGCTCAGTTTGATGATGTGTTATGTTTGTGGTAATTTATCTGAGTCAGTGTTAATAGCAAACATACATTTTTTAATGGCATAATGTAGAATTTGAACCAACAGCCAGAAACCACCACGCTCACCACTAAGCCAGCCTCTCTCCCTGTCCTTTGTCTTGTCATCCATTTCTTCGCCTTCTCTCCAGTGAGCATCAGTTCTGCCTTTCGGCAGTGCCGGTGCCGTCTATTGACAGACCAGTACATTCTAGACATATCTAGGGGATTAAGTTGCAAATTTAAGCAATGGGAAAATCAATGGGTTCCTCTTTTAATTCATGAGAAAGGCTGTCACTGTGAAAAAACAGCAGGGAGATGTGGCTGTTTAGATCACATTCATCCAGGGAGAAGCAGAGATGGAGGAGGAGAGAGTGAGGACAGCTTCCTTTAAATCTCTCCATCAAACGGGGGAAAGGCCGATGGTTGCTTGCCAGAGATAAAATAAAAAAATAAAAAACACCGGAGAAAAATATAGATCCTTTGTTTCCACCTTTATCAGCGGTCTATGCAGCCATTTGTTTGACTGGTCCTCCATAGGCTAACGGCTGAATAATTGAATGTGAGCTTTTATTTTTCTTTATCAGAAAAAAATGCACTCTGGTTTGAGAGTAAAGGTTTTAAGCACTAGGTCTGGCCTATCAGCCAATAAAAACAGGTATACGCATGCACAGATGTATACTTTCACTCTTGCCAGGGACTTTTTTTCACATAAAGCTGAGAAGTCACCCAAGCCCTTTTGTTTTTATCCGTGGAGATTCCAATCACAGATCTTTGTGTTTTTGATACAAAAATACTTAATTTGTTTAAACTCTTGCCACCAGAAAGTAGGAGTACAACAAGCTGTTTATATGAGAGGTGATAGAAGAGAGGGATGTGAGGAGGAAGAAAATCTAACTCGCTGTGATTGCAGAAAAAAACATTGTTTTTATTTTCTCAAACACAAGTCACCTAATTCCCAAACGGCAGTCGTTTCTGGCGAACATTTAGTAAAGTCATCAGATCCCTGTGTTTTATGCCTCCTCTGAAGTCGCGTTCATCCCCAGGTTACACTCCGGTACTGTGTTTCCCCTGCTGACTTCAGGGAATTAGATTTTTTTTAATGAACAGCTCAATATCTAATTCATTAAAGTGGCTGTTGTATTTGATGCATTTTCCTTACTCCAGCGGAATCAAGGGAGAAAGCCAGGGGATGAGGGGAGATGGCCCTGTTGATGGACGTCCAGTTGAACACACAAAGTGCGCCGAGTGTGTGCCTGCTTGTGTCCCTCTGAGACTTGGGGACTCCGGTCGATTGGGGCTCCTCTCCACAGCGACTGAGAGTGGGAGTTTTACTCTGTTTGACTGCTGAAGGACGGGAGCTGTAATTGGCCTTGCACACTCTCTCGCTCGTCATTAGAGGCAGGCCAAGAGAGAGGCTTAACAATCGCTGTGGGGCGCACTACCAGTGCTTTCTTTTTCTCTGAGTGTCTATCTGGCAGTGAAAAAGCATAAGGAGGCATGTTAGGCTTTAGAGCTGTATTTAAAAATGTCGCCCATGGCTCCGCTTTGTGTGTTGTGACTGAGCAACACATTTTCCCTTAACACCAGTAAGGTGTAGCGATCTCACAGTTTATAGGCCCCTACTCACACTTACTTCTGATGCTTTTCATTCATTGGCTTGACTGGATGAGGGGGGTTCTGTGGGAGACAGGTGACATCAGGAGAACTGAAAACACCTGTGGATCTGTAGGAAAATAAAGACGGCTTGAGCATCGACTGATGGACTCATGCAATGTTTCTGATCTTTTCTGAACTCGTTCTGCAGCTCCTGTCGTCCTCTCTTATCAACTTTCTGGTCTCTGCATAGATCACAGTCGCTAAGCAGATACTCATCCCTCTCCAAGACAAATGCACTGTAGCAACAGAGGCATGGTTCATAGAAACATGCATTGCATAATATAAAAATCAGGGAGTCTGATATACAGCAGGTTGGAGGCCCTGAAGAGAAAACAGCATAGTGAGAAAAGGTGTAGTAAAATGAAACAGAGGGCCTTGGTGGAAACATGAAGGGGTCAGAATACGAGTGGAAGGGGCTCCCTGGCGAAGGCCTGCAGGGACGGCTGGGGATGTGTCAGGTGCCTGAGCCGCACTCTGCGCTGGCCAGTGTTGTTGTTACACCGAGGGCAGCGCCACAAGTCCGAAAGTATTGATTTCCCGCCTTGTCGAGAGGCAGAGAACTGTCATGTGGAGAGCACTGACCTTGGTACACACACTAAGACAACTATTCCCCCGGGCCCCCCACGGCACGGAGAGGAGAGGAGAGAGGAGCAGCAGACTCAAGACACAGCAGCGCCATGCAACAAACAACAATAAGCTACCGAGCCTCCTGTCGGGAAGGGGGGGAAGAGAGAGAAGGTGAGGAGGGAGAGGAAAAAGAGAGAGCTTTTGGAATAAAAGTAGGAGCAGGAAGCGAGAGAGAGAGAGAAAGAGTGAGAGAGAGAGAGAGGAGCTAACAGTCAAAGCCAAGGCCAGTTCCCCTGAGTTGTCAGTGGGCAGCCCAGTGTCTGGTTATCACGCTGTTTGAAATGACAATGGCTTGACTTGTATTTTCCTCCTGAGACCCAACTCAGATCTATAAGCCAGAGGGAGGGGGGTAGGGAGGGTGGGTTAAAGGAGCAGAGAAAAGAAAAGGCTGGTCAGAAAAGGAGACGATGAGCGAGAGGGAGGTATGAAACAATATGAGAAAAAGGGCTGACAAAAATAAAAGTGTGTGGGGGGGGGGGGGTTTGACTCCTTCTGCCTCTGTATCACCGGGGCAGTTGTAGCCTTTGACGTCTACAGAGAGAGACAGAGAGGAAGGAAGAGAAAGAAGGCAGCAGCAGCAGCTCAAGTGAAATGTTTTTCATGTGGAAGCTCCATCAGGATTTGACAACAAAAAAGGGCTCCCTGTCACCTGCAGCAACACAGCGGGGCTCATCCAGTCACTCCGGAGCACAGCGCAGCGAGACAGACAGAGAAAACACGGCCTACAAAGAGCTCTCCTCGGGTTAGATGAGGGTGACAGACACTTAAGAGACCCAGCTTTAGTCACACATCTCTTGCCTCAGATCAGGGTGTTTTGCTAACAAGCTCCGCAGGAAGTTCCCTCTCTTGTGCACTGAAGCTCATGAATAAAGGCCACTTTTTCATGATGAAGAGTTCTGTGTAGAGTTGTGAGCTATTCACCAAGTCTCTTTTTTTGCAGGGAATCTCAAAGAAGTGGAGTCCTAATTGAATTAGCTGGCTTATTAGTGTTTGACATCGTAAGCTTGGCTATAAGGAAGTGGGGACTTGGGAAGTGGATTTAAAGAGCAGTGTTGGTTTTGGTTCTAATTTTACACTCTCCTGACACACATTATTCCCCTCAGCTGCAGTTAGGCCCAGATATGGTAATGCTAATAATATGTGTGCAAGGGGGTTTAAGTGGCTCTCTTACCTAAATTGCCAAGCCTGGGAAACACAGTCTTCTGTGAACATAGTGGCTAAAGCCTTGTCAATGGTGCGGATGCCTTAAAGCAGAAATAGGGAAATGGGTGTGATTAAAAATAATATTCTTTAGCAGTAGAAAGAGTGTCATTAGACAAAAAATGTAGATACTGAATTATTGTTTCAAAGATTAGAACAAGCAACCTTTCTCATCTTCCGCCCATCTTTGGCTGCTCACAATCCTTTTATTTCAACATGTCTTCAAGTGGAAAAGCACACTAAAATCACCTTTGGCTGTAATACTGTTTGGTAGCCTTGATGCTGATTTTTGCCTCTGTAAGTCTGCTTTAATTTGGTAAAATCTAATTGCTAATTACACTTGCTTTCATGATCTCAGTATGTTAAATCCAAGGGCTTTACCAGTATTATCTTTACTCACCGAAAGACAGAAAGAACCTTTGATCAAGATTAACAACATACACTCTCTTTTGGTCTGTGCGAAGACACACATACACACAAACGCATACTGCACAAACTTAATGAATCTGTTTCATCTGTCTTTTCGACTTTCTCTCTCTGTGTGTTGTCGATATTCACCTCCCCATGCCCGGAGAACACAATTTCTAGAAAGTACAACTTCATGCTTTTGGAGACGTGTACTGAATAATAACAAAAAATCACTTTGGATCCTTATTAATCAACTTTCAGTCAAAAGTAGTCTATTATTGATGCATTTATCTGGTCAGTAAAGAGTTAAAAATGTCTGGGGCATTGGTTAACATCTTTATCATTTGTTGAATTTCAGCTTCCTTTGAGAGAACAAAAAGAACATTGTGGCTTTAACCACATCACCACAAGTGCTCTGACCATTTAAAAACACACAAACACAAACATTGGCATTTATTGCACCTCCCTAAAAATATAGCGGGACAACTGGCAGCAAGCAAATGAATAAATGTGAGCCTCCACAATTAGCCCTTGCTCTCAGTGGATGCATAATGGATCTCGCTACACAAAACGATTACGTGCCACTTGAGATAATGACAGATTGGGCTAAAAGGAGCTACTTTACCCACTTAGTCAGCCCTCTTTGGGGGTATCGCGTCGTTTTTGTCTGTGGTGAAAAGGGACGTGCCAGTGAGGCCTGTGGGCCCCTCAGCCTCCCTCGGTGCCAGAGGGCATAAAGCCAAGCGAATGCCCTGCCTGACACATGATAAACTTGGGGACAGGTGACCAAAGCGAAGCAGGCCATTCCTTGCGTTCCACACAAGTTTGCGAGTAATGACATGCCAACATGTCATTTTCACCTCTCATAAATCCAGGAGGGGAAAAAAAACTGGTCAACACTCTCACTGGTGTCAACAGGTATGAGGAAAAGAGGGAGCACCAAGGTTAGTATATAACGGCTCCTGTGTTTCTCTTTGTGCTTAGCTCAGAGAGAGCATCATTGTACTCATTTCAACATCAAATCTGGAGTGTTCTCAACGGCTATCAAATATAGTGTTGAGTGCAAATGCCAGTATACTTTACCGCAACTCCCACGTCACAGTTTCTAAACCACACGGAAATACATCCTGCCTGCAAAATCCAAAAAAAGAATGCCAGGTTGAGTTGAAGTTACAGTTATTAATCTAGGATGAAGTAGATCATATGGGACCAGAACTGGCACTGTTTTACTAGGAAGAAAAAAATGTTTATACCATGATATTGGGTGTGAGAATGAGACGATTTTGTAATTTCAAGTGTATTGTTGGCATTAAATACCTATTCTGAGGCAGCAGACTCGTTAAAATAGAGAGTAACAAAGAGAAAAGAATGAAGAGATTGGTGTTTGAAAAAATAATTGCCTCAGCACACAACACAACTGCATTGCTTTTCATCTCCATCCTTGCTTGTCTGTGTTTTTTTTTGCCCTGGTCTTGTATCTATCCCACGTATTCCCCACTGTCCGTGACATACTGGAAATGCCTGGTTAAGTGCTGTTCTGACATTAGCTGAGTGTAGTCACAGCATTTGGCCTGGGGACAAATGCTAGAAAGGCCCTATAAATATGGATGCCACCCACCCCTCCTCTTTCCTCCCGCTTTTCTCCGGGCTCCCTGATGACTTTGCATGTGTCTGTGTGTGTGTGTGTGTCTGTGTGGCACGCCGTTTGCTCTGTCACACCATGTCCCCACTGTTTGTTTACTCACACTGACAGAGATACACTCGCTTGCCCGTCGGTGCTCACCACCTACGCCTGCTAACCAAGTGCCAAAGAGCTTGCAAATGCTCCAGCCCCTGCTGTAAATAATGCATCCGCCCAATGCCAGGCTGCTAGCTAGCGCCGCATCCCCGGCTGTCTGAACTATTTCATAGGCTGATGAATCCGTTAGCCTTCGCGTCACTCTTAGTTTGCCTGTGTGCATATGTGTGTTAGTCGTTGTCACCTGCTGTTACGTCACAGAACATCACACCCAGAGAGCTCCGCGCTGCATGACAATGATGCCAACCGAGGCCAGGCGTCTTCCTCTGTGCCCACCTCTGGCCCCGGCGCTGTGGCGGCCCTGTGGTTGCCCGGGGCTGCACTGATGCCAGCGCGTGCGGAGCTGCAGGAAGGGTCCCCATGGGGAGGAAGTGGGCCATTAGTACAGTCCTTGCCCCGGCGTTTTACTTCACTTCAGTACACATCACAGAGGGCCGCCCTCTCACTAACTAGCTAACACATGCTAATTAGTCTGGCGACAGAGCCCGTTCCCTCCTTGCTTTGGGAGCATATGTGTCGCTCCAGAGCAAAAGCTGGCTGAAGACTGATGCTGCTTCATTAAGTTTGTATTTTTAATAGCTTTGTTGCACCTCAAATAAACTAGGAATGTAGTACAGAAGCTTGGTGTTTTAGATTAGCCTGAACAATATGATTGATGGGGCAAATACAATGGTAAGAGTTCAGCCTTATCTTAAAACTGGTGTGGGTAACTGACAACTCATTGCTTCAAACAGGCTTCTCAATGAACTGCTGTACTTTTTGACTTCCCGCACCTTCCAAATTAGTGTGGCGTGCCGTCTGATCTCCAACCAACTCGCCTCTTCCTGCAACGTCTTCATTTTCTGGAAACAAGAACAACCACAGCCTTAATGAAACTTAATGATGATAGTCATAACACAACAATAATCCAGTGGTCTGGAAAACTAATCAATGCGTCTTCTCTCCTTCCCCTAATGACCTGTGAAAACAAAGCAATAAAAAGGCGGCGTGTGTTTATTTTGGCCAAAGCAACAGGCTGATAAGAGAGTCTGACTGATTAGCGCACCACACAAAGCTAATGTCACCACGCGAGGTAAAGGTGTGTGCGTGCGTGTGCATTTCAGAAACTTTCCTCTCCAAAGTTTGCTGGCCAATTTTCATTTCTCATTCACTCTACCACAGTAGACTTGTTATCTGTGGGTTGGATGAGAATTTCCCGTTTCATGTCCATACACTTTCTTGTTACTATAACTGTACTCTGTGGTGGTAGTTTGTCATCCCAGTAGTACAATGATGAACACATGTTGTTTCCCTTGTCCTCTGTGAAGTGGCTGACCGGTTTAGCTTTTGTTTTAGCACGCCTCTTGTCTTTGGGTCTCCGTCTGATTCGTCCCAGACTCTGGCCCTTCACCACAAGTCACTGTGGTGTGTTGTGTGCAGCTTCCGGACACACAAATGTGGCCCTGAAATGGCACAAAAACACCTCAGACTTTCCCTTTTTGCAGTAAGAAATACAGTTTCTTTACACTGGATGTTAGTTTGTGTGACCGCTTTAGTTTTATACAGACAGGGAGAAGAAGGAAAAATACATTTGGTTTTCAAGGTGAAGCGGGAATTATAAAAAAAAGCAAAACAAATAGGGAAAAAAGGAAAAGATTATTGTCACGTGTCAGTGCATGTGTAAAAACAAACAAGCACACTCTAGTCTTGATCAGTAACTGCTTTTGTCACCACATGCTATAGTATATTATCTGCATCTTGCCACTATAAATAATGACCAGTCAGTACATAATTTACATCAGTGGAAATCATACATGTGATACACAAACACACAGAGAAAAGACCATGTGTACATCCATCTCTTGGGGCCAAACCAAATACAACATATGCAGAGTTTGTGAAATTCTCAGAATTAAAATTATCCAACAAACCCTGTAATAAATGTATTTCTTATTCCCTGGCCAGATCATACGAATACCTAAACACACAACACATTTCACATGACAACATGGGAGATCAGTGTCAGGTGGATTACATGGAATGATGGGGTGATGTGTCTTTTTTTCCTGCTTGCTGAAGAGCCTGGTGTCCTGATTAAAAATTTCAGCTCCACTGCCTTTCTAATTAATTAGCGAGGCCACTCAGAGGAGCGCTGTGGACCAATTAGTCTCTAGCAAGCCGATGATGCCTATCGCTACAGCATCACTGTACAGCTGTCGCTCCCCGCTCCGAGGACGGCTGGGGATGGACCCTCAGGTGCTCGCACAGGTTCAAACAGCAGCGTGCGTGCATGCACACTACATCAGATGAATGCATTCACACAGCGTAATGATGATAGTAATAATAATAATAAGAGTAGATATACAAGCACAGACACACTCGTGAAATCAATATCATAAAAATGATTTCCAGACGAAGCCCATCTTCCCATTAAATAAAAAATGATCATAAACAATACAGTATACCATGTTTTAAGGCTGGATTAAATGGACATGGCTCCTGTAATGACTCAGTGAGTCTAAAGGAATCTGTCAAGGGAGTTGGGCTGCAGACAGTGATGGACAAATTTGCAGATTATTGATAAGTCAATCAACAGAAAATAATCTATGAGAATTTGGGTAATTTAATACCAAACATATTCTAGTTACAGTTTCTGAAAGCTAATTTTTTTTCTTCCTTTAAATTTGTTGAATCTTTTGGATTTTCGACTGTTGATCAGACATTTTTAAGACATCCCTTTCAGTTTAGTTATTTTCGAAATTAAACAATCAATAGATCGTTTGAAAAAAACGATACTTACTGTATATATATGTAATAATACTGAAAATTTTAATATTTTTTTGCCAACTAAAAATGGCAACTCTATTCAAAGATACTGTGAGGAAATGCAGCTGGAAAATGTGAATATGCCTCATAAGGAAATTGCTAAGACCAACAGTTTGAGTTGTTTTGTTTTCCATGTTGAGCTAACTGTGCTTATACACCGTGAATTTGGTTTAACCTACAGTACCTGACATTGTGAGCTACATGGCTTTGAAAGTCAGGACAAAAGCCACCTGAAGACACTGAAGCGGCACCTCTTGCATCCTGATAGAACAAGAACAAAAGCGGATGAAATAAGGTGGACCTGTATCCGTTTCTTAGGTCTTGATGATGGGGAATTCATCCTGCATGCTGACCACAGGGCTGGGTGGGGAGGTGGGGAGGTGTCTGCACTTCTTTGGAGGGGTGGCAGAGTTTGCTGACTTTGTGAGAACGGACTACTTATAAGACCGAGGAAGCTCATTTCCACTTCAAGGGGTCGTCTGAAACATGGCATCAGCAGGCCTCTCTGTTAGCATTTGCTCGCTGCGCACTTGCACGTGTATGAGTGTACTAGTGTATGTGTGTACTAATGCATGTGCGCTCCCTTGTGCACAAACACACACACACACATCATCTGATCGTCTCACATTCACAGATACTAATAATGTCTCCCCATCGCCTCCTCTCCTAAAGTCTAATGTTTATTCGTACTTGAGGAAAATGCGCTGATACAGTTTTTCCTCAAGACTGAAAAACAGCCAAAAGCAAAAAAAAATAAAAAAGTGGAACTTCAAAGCCCCCAATGGTGGTAGTGGGTACACATTAATGAACGTATTACACACTTCACACACGCAAACAACCATGCAACGTCCTGCAAATAATTCACTTTCTCTTACAAGTTTTATTATAAAATGGAGCGTGGATTGGCACGCTTTAGCATAAGAAAATGAGTGTGTGAGTGTGTTTGCACAACGCAGACACACACTAACATGAGTCACTTTGCAAGCACAAACAGTCAATACTGTAGTGGCTGATTAGTATGAGAAGAGGGGATGAATATTGGAGAAGGGCTCTCTAGAGCCACCCATGAAACATGGAGAGGATGTCAAAGAATTTTGTTCCCATCTCGTTCATTAGATCCAACTCAGGCTAGTGGACGCTCAGAGTGTTTTTAAGTGCATTCACAATCACACACACACACACACACACACACACACACACACACACACACACACAAAGACAAAAACACTGTCGGAAACAGTTGTAGTTATTAGATCGGCGTGTCTGACATTTTGTCGACATAAGTAATTAATTTAGCCTTTCTATTGGGAAAGTCCAAAGAGCCCAATTAACATGGCTAATATTGCTGCATCGTGTAAAAACAACCCTTTTTTTAAATACAGAGGGAATATTCAAATGACTTGCCTTCATTATTCAAATGTGTAAGCAAAGTCATCACTAGGGAAAGAGACAAGATGGGATTCACACTTGCAGGAGCAAGAAAATGATAATCAATCTTTTATTTCTGCAAAGCAATCAAATAAACAGCATATGTGATTTTCATTTATCTTGGTTTGATTTGTGTCATCTGAAATCTGAGGGTTTCTTACAATTATTGTCATTATTTTTCACTAGGAATTCAGAGGCTTATTTTGTATAAATTGACTAAGAGCCATGTTGCAGTGATAATTGTTAAATTTAAAAAATGACAGATTTGGATATATTGACAGCATGTTTGCATGAGCCTAGTAGCAGTTTGGTATTGGTAATGAATTTCTACAGTAAGTCGAGGCTTTAGAGAAAAAAGATTTTTGACTTTTACAGTTGGTCCAGTACACATGCTCAGACGACAAGGCCAGGCCAGGACTCACTCAGTAGCCAAATCCCACAGCTTTAAAAGCAGCACGCTGCAGATATGGAATCAGACAAATAATATTCTTAATTTAGAGAGTGAAAATGTAAAAGGTCAGAGGCAGGAGTGAGGGACATTTTATAGTTTACTTGAATCTGTTTTTATAGATCGCTATTGTGGTACTGTGTTTTCTATTTTCACGGCTCGTTGGGGTATTTGTTTTCTAGTGAACTCAGGGGCCCCACTACTGCAAGGCCCAGGCTCTTGGCTCCACTCTCCCACTCGTATAGCTATAACAAAGTCAATATTACAAAGAGGTAACACATGTCGAGGTATGCTTCAGGCCTGCCCTGGTGCTGTGATCCTGGATTGGGACACACACACACTCACACACACACACACACACACACACACACACACACACACACACACACACACACTGTGTAAAAGAATGCATGCCTTCAAAAGTAGGCTGCCTTCCTCCATGAAGAAAAAATGTATGCCACTTTTTTCATCTCTTTGCAAATTTGTTCTCTGGTTGAAGCTGGTATTTTGGCTTTCACACATGTGAGATTGTTCATGTATGTGTGTCTGT
>NW_027176594.1:5989529-6154529 GCF_023349555.1 Cebidichthys violaceus
GTGTGTGTGTGTGTGTGTGTGTGTGTACCGTCGCCCACGCCAACCAATGATCGCCATGGAGATGTCCCCTTGCAGAGAGGGGTCGGCAATATGTCTGGGCTCTGACTAATACTTTCTGTTTGTGTTAGGGTGTAGATGGGGAGTGAAGTAAAGAGCAGACGATGTTGGTCATCTTCTCTCCCCTCTCTCCATTTCCACCAACCCGACCCCCTCCATCACTCCTTCCATTTCTATTCTGTCCCCTTCCCTTTTACTTCCTCTCTCCTACCTCAAACACGTGTCCGGTCGTACTGTGTGGTCATGTCACTCCCTAAAGTCTCCAGGCAGAAAGCACGCATGCTGGTCCTCACTGTGATATTTGCATTCGGCGGGGGCAATCAAAGGGCCAGTGAGTGCAGGTGTCAAGTCCGACAGGGAGTTGTCCTTATCTGGCTCCTTCTGATAGGCTGAAAGTCAGAGCAGATCTAGGATGTATTGACGACAACAGCCTCTTTAATTTTCTTTCCTTTCCTGTCCATACAATGACCAGTGATAAGGAAGCGTGTCTTTGAAGAAAGCAAAGCCAAACAACTTGCAGAGCGAAACTCTGGCTTTTTATTTTACATCCTTGCTAAAGCAATTAGTTCAACACATAATTAGGTGACATTTGGATTATTGATTAATCGTTGAATTAATTTATGAAGCAAAAATAACACATAATTGCTGGTTGCAGCCTCCCCAACATGAGGAGTCTCTTTTCTCCAAGTAGATTTAAAGCATTTGTTTGGGTAGACGAAGAAAAAACAAAAAAGCTTGAAGAATTATGACATATGTACTGAGCAGGCCATCCATAGTTGAAAAATAAACTTTAACCCTCTCTGGTAAACAAACTATAAATCACAAACATATCTTAGGAATTTCTGCAATCTGTTACCTCCTGGTCGACAAATATGTTGACATTGATATGAAATGATAAAACCAGTCGATGATATTGGTCACGCAGTACAATTCATTTAGATATTCAGTTGAACTGTAACACCAACATAGATCAATTTATCATATAAAATGTTGATATATATATATATATATATATATGTTTTTTTACCTTCTATACCTCCCCTCATCAGCTTTCCTCTGCCTCCTCCACCTTTGCCGCAACACCTCTACCCCACCTTTCTGATAAAGCAACTTGCCTGACTCTTCCCCCCCACTGTTCCCCTTGCTATCTCACTTCTCTTCCTTTTCGTCAACTTTCCCTTCTTTCTCGCTCTTTATCTCCCTCCATCCCCTCCCTGCCTCCCCTAGCACCCTTCTTTGAACCTGGCCTTGTGTCTGTGGACCCAGAGGTCTGTCACTGGGCAGATGGTTTGATCTCTGGCTGGGGAAATGCTTTGAGGAGAGCTGAGAGGGGCCAGGGGCCTGGACTGGGGGCCTCTGCCTGGACCTGCTGTCTACACAAAAGATGGGAGAAACTGCTGCTCCCTTGATGCTTGGGTATTTGAACTGACAGTGTAGTCCAGTGTTAACGGTGTGGTACAGCTCTCCATCTATACAGGCTGCACTGACTGAGAGCATGGCATATGATAGCGAGATCACAGGGTTGTGTTTCTGTCCAGTATTGGGATATTATTCCCCTTCTCCTTCTTGGTTTCACAATATCAAAGCCAGCTGGGTCCTTTTTCCCGTCCACTTCATAAACAAGCATGACTGTCCTGAAGTACACGCACGGCTATTTATCATGCGAGTGAGTCAGACTGAGAGTTTCGTCATTGATCTGATTTGAAATGTTTCGGGGTGGTTCTGTGACTGTGTCAATCCACACAGAAAAAGGCAGGAATGTTGGAAGCAGGAATGTTGCTGGTTGGATTGTGGAGTAATACGATGGGTGTTGAGCCTGTGTATGTGAAAGGAGTGCAGAGCGTGAGTCACATCTGACGGCTGTCAAACGTAAAAAGACAGAACTGGACCTCCGGTCAAAGATGAAACTGGACGTCATCTGGAATGAAAGATATCATCAACACTCACAGTTCAGCTGTTTAGATTGTCCAGTTATGAACTTCAGCTTTATGTTCCTGATTAGTGATTCTTATCAATGACGGCTGTATTGCAATTTCATTACTAGCAGGCAGCAATCCCACATATTGCATGTGTTCACAAAAAGGTAGAAGAAAGGGTTTGATGTGTCAGATGGCATCACAAAAAGGCTTGTAACTGTAAAACACAGTCCTGCCAAACTGTGACTTTATCCCTCAACAATAATCTTGTAATCTATTACATTTAAACCAGACTTGTTATATTCTATTCTATCTAGCCGGCTTGAAGTTATGACCCCTTTATTCTTTGGATCAGCAGGACCTAACATGGCTACATCAAGACAAAACTTTGTTGCAGTAATTGCATGGTCAATTGCAACACAATCTGAGAGGCACTGCCAAACATCTGAAACTTGTTTTTCTTAGACACAATATGTTCACAGATTAATTTTATCATTCCCCAGTCTTTGTTAAATGTTTATTTTACCATTCTCACTTCATTTCCAAACTTCATTTTCAAATTTGGCCCTTTTCAGTAATTCACAGTAAGTTACTAACATGCCTTCAAATGGCGCTAAATCTAAACATTGTAATAACTCTTTATATAAATTGAATTCAATTTAAAGGACATTCACTAATTGACAAGGAACCTCAAAATCTGTTAAGTCACAAAGACCATTAATTAAGGGTGCGTGCAAACAACAGACATGGCTGCTTCCATTTGTTTGGCTTAAAGACAGGAGAAAGAAAGGAAGAAAAGAGAGGGGTCCCAGGTCTCCACATGAATACATGAAAACACATGCTTCTCTTCTCCTTCTGTAATCCACCGGGGACTCATGCCCCATTTGGTTCCCATTAGCATAGCTCTGGTCGCTCTGCCCCGTGTCAAAGCCCAGACGCACAGCTGCACAAAGGACAGGGACCTCTGGCTCTGTGACTGCCAGCCGCTGGGCTGAAAAACCAGAACTGACATGGAGGACGGGCCTTACACTGTGGGGATTTCAGAGGGAAGAAGCTGGTCTAGTCTGTCTACTACAGTTCAGTACAACAGTTTTACACTGAAGTCAGTGCGCACGTGATTAATCATTGTTTATTTTGCAGCACTTTGTGAGGCAAGAAAGCTCTGTTTCAAGTCAAATCCAAAGTATGAAATCAAACAAGCAAAAATTAGCCATGGCATGAGGTATTTGCTCCCCTGTATTTTGTGGCGTGCTGTGTCCGACTACAAAGACTTTCTTTATTCAGCGTGTTTTATTTGTCACCTGTTTCCAATATGGACATCGTGAAGTCCTGATCTATCTGACGGAGCCAGGGCCTTGTTTTATGACACGCAAAGCTGCTGTGCCTCTTTTCCTACACACGTTGGCTGCACATTTCTGGCAGGAAATTGACGGCATTTCAGCAGCTAACTCATGGATGAGATAATATCTTGTGGGTGGAAGAGAGGACAAGATGCTCCCAGTGTTTTACAGTGACCCTAAGCAGAAACAAATTTAAATCTGAAGCTGCTGCTGCACACATATGTGCATGTACACACAGGGTTTTCATTTAAATCTCGGCTTTGCTTAACTCACCAAACAAGAGATGTGGTCTGTGGCTGTGTGTTGAACATGGTAACGGTTTCAATTAAAGTAGGAGGAACAATACCCGACCAGCATCTAGCAGCTGTCTGGGTTGGCTTTTCCACTGTATGCTGTCAAGGGAGGATACAGAGAGGCGGAAAGGGACTAGTGGTGTTTTAGTGGTGTTTTCAGTGGCATAATGTTACAACGTCAACTTTAAAATATGACAGGGTAGTAAAACAGTTGTACAGGACAGTATTTAAGGAGCACAATCAGTTCTATGGCTTCATAGTCTCTGTCTTTGTCGACCTCTACATATGCTGCTTGGAACTCATTTGCATGTGATTCTGGGCCATGTTGCCATGTCTTTCCCAGTCTGTTTACAATCCATATTGGACCCGACTACAGGAGTCCAGGCTGAACCCATCTTGTTCTGCAGCTCCTCTTTCCTGCAGTTCTTCAGTCCATCTGTCCCACTAACAGTTTTTTAATTGAGAGTCCTCCCCAGACTGATGCTGGCCATTGCTGACTGTCAGTGTTTATACAATTGGGCTGGGACAGCGACTGCGAGCCAAGCAAAACATCCATGAAACATCAAGCCTCCAGCTAAACAAAGTCCAGCAGTGAGACACACACACTTGAGCCAGATAAGGGTAGAAAATTATGCTTTCTGAACGCAGCTAGGTTAAGCTGTTGACCATAGCGGTAATGCGGCAGCTGTGTGAGAGTGTTGACTGTTGTCTAGCTCTAATTGCTACAGCATTGTGGGATTTTCTTCACTCGCTGACAACTTTCACTGTCTAGCTGCTCATTTTTCTAGTGATTTACAAAGTCACACACACTCGCTCACACACACCCCTCTGTCCTATTCCTCACCGTTTTCCTCTTTCGTTGGGAGCCAAAGAGGAAACCCTGGCGAGACGCTAGCACAGTGACTAATGCTGTGTATCTGGCCGGGCCTCAGATAACATAGCCTCCTCCCCTGCCTGCTGTGACAAATATGTGCGAGTGTAGCGGTGGGATCCGGGCCCAAGCATGTCCCTGACCCGGCTCAGGCCAGACACAGGTTAAACCACAGCCAAATGCAGCCCAGATCCAAGCTGGCAACAGAAGCAGAGTAGTTTTGAATACGAGGAAATCATGAGAAGAAGTCTTGATGATGATTCTGTCTTACTTGTTTCCTCTGACAAGCCACACAGGCAGGCAAACTCACATCCTTGATGATGTTGCTTTTGATGGCCATCTTTGACACATCCGTCTACTGCCTCTCTTAAAAAACGTCTGTAATCAGTCTGTAATCTTTCATCTTATTGCGTATGATCAATTCTGATGCCGTCATATCACAAACATTTCCCGTGTTGCGCTTCTCTTACAAGTTCCTAACTGAACATGGAACAGTGCGCAAATGAATCCCAAGAAAATAACAGGCACAGTACGTCCTCTCCCTTCCCTTTTCTCCCGTCAGTGCCTCTTCAGTTGAGGGGGCTTGCTGCTTTAATGCTCCTTAATGCTGCTGTCTGCTTAATGGGCCAGATATGAGAGGTGCTGCTAGCCAGCGTAATAAGTCAGTGATTAGAGGGCGCCTTGTCACAGCAGCAGCCCCGCAGACAGTGGCACGCTCTAATTGCCGTATTAGACGCCCCTTAACTATCTTGTCAGCTGTCAGACCCGAGCTCATAAACAGCAGAGGTGCATTTGATATTTCCAATTGTTTATTTCCATCTGCTGCCGCACAGAGAGGTAATTAGAATAGGGTTGTGTTGTGTGACATCACCGTGCTAAATTTGGGTACTCCATATTAAAGTTTGCAAAAATCTTTATACAAGAAGAGTTATATAAAGGGGAAATTCGTATGTGGCAAAATTTCTGGTATGGAATCGCACACAAAATTCAAGTTTTGGGGACAAAGAAGTGGACAAAAGTGATGATTGAGGCAGCAACTTTCTGTTTCTGCTCTGTGAAATTTGAATTCATAGAGTTTGAATGTGAAGAACAGTGTAATAAAACAGCTTTCTGTAGCAGTGCAGCCTGTATCTGAAAGGTCACAGGTTAGACCCATCCCTGGTCAATGGATGTCTGCTACATAAGTGTCCTTGAGTTGAACGCTGAACTCACTTATTGCACGTTGCTCTGGATAAGAACGTCAGCTCAGGCCATAATGTATGTACACTCAACCTGACACATGGCGTGTAATCCTCACACACGCTGAGGATTGCCATGCGTGCACCTGGAGAGCTTAAAAATGGTGTAAAGTCAAATAATATCAGCCTCCTGTCTCATCCGGTGTCAAACAGTGAGGTGACTTGGTTAGAAGTGGGGTAATTTTGTGTTTAATCTCGGATTAGCCCATGTTCACTTTGACACCTCCAGTTACTAATCTGGTTTACGACACCTTAGGGCTAGCAAGGGGGGGGGGGGATTCTGATTCTGAGTTTCTGGTCCCTTAGTAGATTATGAGTGAGCTAAATTTTATATCCTGAATTACAGGATATTGGTCTAATCCAAAGAAGGTAATGCCATTTCCTGCTGCTAAACACCAGAATGAGCTCTCAGGTCAATACTGGTGCGCATAAGGAAAGAGCACAAATATTCTGTCACCTGTAATCGTGCATTGACCTCAGCTGTGTGACGTAAAGGCTGATCTGTGCTTCGGATCCTTTTCTATCTGGAAGTGCTGATCGACTGTTTCAGACATTGTGAAATATAGGTTGCTGGCGCAGACATGGACTCCAACCTACGACCCTCTGTGTGCACGTCTGTGTCACATTATTGTCACACCGTTGCCTCATAAGAATAACAGCGAGACAATATGTGATAGCATATTTAGTGCGGATTGTAAATTCATAAAGTGTCATGCTCTGATAGGTAGCTTTGGTATGAGGACAAGCACATTGACATGGATCTCTACAGAAAGTGCCTTCCATAAAAATGTTTCCTCAGTACTGGATTATTAGGATTTTCCTGTCAAAATAAATAGGCAACCACTCATAGCAGTCACCTTGTACACCCTAACTTCATGTCTCAAGCATTCCTAAAATTTTTGCTCTGTAATTTTAGTGATTACAGATTTTTTTTTCCTTTACAGCCTAAATAACTAACACCCTTAAGAGTCAACACCATATGTGCCAAATGTAAAATACATTATCCTTATCGCGTGGAATTGCTGTTTATTATACCAAACTATTAACTATTTAACTCTAACATTAGCAGCCAACACACTTACAGTACATGTTTAACAAGGAAATACAGTATTTGATTTTAAAACGAGAGACGAGTGTTTTACGAGTGAAACGGGTCCAATATATTTTTCTCCATAAGCAAGGTTTGCTGCACAGATCCTCCTGCATCTGCAGATTCCCTTTGAGGCAGTTTAGGTTGGCAGGAGTGTGACTATCTTTATCCATCAATTCATCTTGATAATGTAAAAAAATGTCTGATAAACAAAGGGCTGCCAGTGCTTATTAAGATTCATGTTTCTAATTCTTTTTTCTCTTTTGACTCCTTTTATTCTGTCTTCTTGTTTCTCCATGTCAGTGTAAAATTTACGGCTTGCAGCTGCTGCACTTGTGATGATAGAGCTATATTCATTTGTGTGGATTTCTGTATACATCGTACATTTTCTCCCTGCTGTACAATCTCTTTATTGTTTGAAGAATGTGAAACATCATCTCGCTGCGAAAAGCACCTGGATTTCTGTTAGAGTTTTTAACAGCCCTTGATGAAGGCTTCGATGCATTGTGCTGTACTGAGTTGCCCTCGTCAAGTCTGGACACTTAACCTCTCACTACTAAAAGCTTCCCGGGGTCAGACTAAGTGCAGCTCCAGTGTTGAGTAATGGAGCCTCAGTCAAAACAAGTTACATTTCTGCGTTTTTAGGAGGGGAAGTCCTTTGTCAGTTTGCTCTGGGAAATTACAGTACGGAGCAGCACATTCACGCATTGGAATGAAATAGTAGCTGGGAAATTTGTTGGGTGGTTTGATGGCTGCAACTGCTTATATGTTTCCTTTATCACAATTGTCACATTTTTAAGGAAGTGTGATCATTTGTCCCTGTCCTTTTTTTTCTGTATTTATGACCGTTAGCGATGCTCATTCTCAGTCCTTGCTTTATCATCTCTCCTCTGTACTTGAGCTGTGATTGATGTGGATTTGTCTGTTTCTGTCTCTGCAGGCCATTCGCTGCACACTGGTGAACTGCACATGTGAGTGTTTCCAGCCAGGGAAGATTCACCTACGAACATGTGACCAGTGCAAACATGGCTGGGTAGCTCACGGTGAGTAAATTCTTTGTTTGGATGGCAGGTTTATCTGAATATGGTTTCATTAAAAATAACCTTTTTACTTTAATTACAACACATGCATCTCAAATGTTTTGTGTAATTTTGTATTTACTGCAGATAGTAGCTTCTCTCTGTCTGTGTTTGTGAATGTACTAAAATCAAAATGTTTTTACTCATTTTCCGTAGTAGAAGAAACTTTGCTTTCATTGTCTTGTTTTTGCACCTTTTTGAAAAAAACAACAACTAAAAAAAATAAAACAAAACAACCACTAGACAGACAGAGAAGCGAGAGACCACACCTCATGAGTTTTTCACGCGGGTGTAAGTAAAAGGGAGAGGAGGCAAGAAAGTACAAAGAGAAGGAGGAGGGTGAAAAAGAAAACACCTGTTTGGCCTGCGTCTGCACGAGAGTGAGCCATGGGCCCTTCAGCGGATCGCACAAGACCCCATTGACTATTTTTTAATCTCTCCCTCTGAACTGTCAGGCGCCCATCTCTCCTCTCCCCCACTTTTCATTTCATGTCGGCATTGGCAGGGACTCTGACAAGTAGTTCTTCATTTTTTATTATGTTCGTGTCTGGCTGCGCTGTGTTGTCAGGCAAAGCACTCGTCAGCAGGAAAAAGCCGTCCCAGGATCAGAGAGAGACCCAACCAGGTGTCACCCAGACAGACAGGGAAAGGGGGGGGGGGTATGAGGGAAGGGGAGAGAGAGGGATTGAGACAGAGAGGAAGAAAGAGAGAGTTGACCAGGTGTCGCGCAGGCAGCCGGAGAGGAGAAAGAGGTGACTGAGGTTGCGATACAGGGGGCAGTAACAAAACCTGTCATGCACTCACAATTAAGCTTTACGAATGACTTTTTTTGAACCTCTGACTTCATTGTGCCCCCACCCACCACTTCTGAAACAACCAAACCTACATCCTTGAATTCATAGTGTGTAAACCATTTGAGCGCACACCTGATTAGAAATAAATAAATAAATAGGATAAAATAAGTGATGCAACAAGAAATGCAAGTCCAGCCACAAACAGAGGAATAAGATTTAAAACAGTGAATAAAAAGGGAGATGTAAGAGCAGCATGAATGTAAAAGAGACAGAGATTAGATTAGATAAAAAGAATGGCAGATAATTACATTAGTGTCATTGCTTTTATCTGATTGATATGTTCTTATCAGCTAGTGCTGACCGCGCAGTAGCCCCCGAAAGAAGATTTGAGATGAGAAGGAAACTTGATAGTCATTGACCGTGCCCATCTGCCTGTGTGAGTGTGTGTTTCCTTTTTTCCGTTTTTTGTTTCTCATCTTGTCACCCGGTGATTCACGCAGCTCTGGACAAGCTCAGCACCCAGCACCTGTACCACCCGACCCAGGTGGAGATCGTTCAGTCCAATGTGGTGTTCGACATCAGCAGCCTGATGCTGTACGGCACCCAGGCCGTACCCGTCAGGCTCAAGATCCTTCTCGACCGCCTCTTCTCCGTGCTGAAGCAGGAAGAGGTGCTGCACATCCTGCACGGCCTGGGCTGGACCCTCCGAGACTACGTCAGGGGCTACATACTGCAGGTCAGTGACCAACACGCATGCTATGAAGCATCGTATAGGTTGAGTTTAAATGTCAAGACCAAATATTAGTGGTACTGCCTCTATACTCATGCACAAATGCATCGCTGCCCATACTTTTATTTGTTGCCAATTTGCGATGTTTTTTGAAAGTGGGAATAATGTACGCAGTGATCACTACCATTACTTCTCACCAAGTGCATCTACAAATTTCTCCGGCACTGTTGTTATTTTGAGAGGTATTGATCACAAGCACAATAGTGACAATCTAAGCCACTTCAGTCCCATTGCCCATCCATTTTCCTCACCTTTTACTTCTACTTCAGTCTGCCCTGCCCTGTAAACACTATGCCCCTCCGCTGGAAAAGGGAAAGGAATAAAAAAAATAAAATAAAGAGGAGAAAAATGCCATGCCAGCAAACTATAAAACCACTGTAGTGCATTTCCTCTCTCCATCTATCCTTCCCTCCAACACTGCCTCCCATATAATTGCAGTCAGACACATTTCTCAATCAAAGGTACGGAGGTTTTGGTGTTGAAACCCAAACCAAAGTGTTCCTGAATGAATTAGTTAAGAGCAAGTGAACATGTGCATGTGGTTAGTGTGTGTGTGCGTGTGTGTGTGTGTGTGTGTGTGTGTGTGTGTGTGTGTGTGTGTGTGTGTGTCTGTTGTGTGCACATGTGCTTATCTGTATGCGTATATGGTTTAGTGTTCCAAGAGAGTAAGTGGAACAGCATGGTGAGGAGAGGGTGGTTTGTATGTGGAAACAGCTTCTGTGAGTAAAGCGCTCGCAGACCCAGTCCCTTTTTCTTAAAGTCTTTAAGAACACACACAGACACACACACACACACACACACACACACACACACACACACACACACACACACACACACACACACACACACACAAAATAAACAATAGCGGCCGAGCAGTTATATGGAACTACATTTGTATAGAAAATATGGTTTGCCATTTGAGATTCCAATTTCCAGTTAATACAACAATGAGTGAGTAATAATACATTTAAAAAATATAAATATCCGAAAATCTGGTAAATTAAAGAAATTTAATATAACATTCCCAGTCATCAATTTATATTTTTCAGTAATATTAACTAGTTTGCTCCATTTTTACATTCAAATTATACATTTGCTTATTTTTAATTATCAATTTAACCGTTCAGAATCTTTTTGCTTAATTGACTAATGGTTTGGTCTATCAAATGTCTGAACCCAAGATGATCCTCAAATGTGTAGTGAATCTAAAACCCCTAAATATTAAATTTGAAATAATATGAAACACAGACCAGCAGCAAATCTGCTTAGAATATTTAATACTAAAATTCTAATTAATGATCTAAATTCTTGCTGGTTAATCACTTTTGTCTAACTAATTAATTGACTAACAGTTTCCGCTCTAAAAAAAATAATTAATTTCAATATTTTCCCTGTTACTAAACTAAACTAGACCAAACATAACTAAACGCTCTAAATCGGCACAGTGCAACCATCGGAGCACTGTGGTTCTCATAGTCGTAGCCTCTGAGTTTATATCAGCTGGCTCTAATAGTCAGCTGGTGGGAGCGCCGTTGCTCAACTGCTCAGCCTCATGTCACGCTACTGGCTAAATCCTCTAGATCTCCTCAGAAGGGCTTCAAAGGGGCCGCGTGCCGGCGAGAAACAGCCAGTCACTTAAGGACAGTAAGTAGTCATTGTACGGCCCTATTAGCCTGTAAGTAGCTATGAAATTCAATCATCTTCCTCGAGCCTCCGGGCAACGCTTTGTGTCAGGGGTTTGCCCCCCACCACCATGCCACATTAAAAGATAGTTAAAATGAGTAGAACACTATTTCAGACGACATATAATACGTTGTCTTTTTGATTTTGACATCATTTGATGATAAATTACTTTACCATGATCCTAGCGGTTAAAAAACTCTCACTTGTACCGATTTAGAATTTGAATAAAAGTGTTTTGGTATTTTAATTTATATTGTAATGAGATATGATATAAATCACTATAATTATACATCAAATACAGCAGCTATTTCTAAATTATATTCAAAAGAAGCCTCACTTACAACACATTTCACTTTTTCTCTTTGTCTATACATTTTCTCTGCTACTATGTCACAATGTGTCACAATAAGTTTAGATTGAGAAAGAAATGTGTGTGTGTTTGGTGCATTGCCTTTGCTGGGTGTCAGTGTGTATGGGTGTCAGTGATGCGCCAGAGAACTCAGGACACTGAGCTGACAGAGTTTACCTGCAGCTCCTCTGATGCCTGACCACCTGAATGTATGCAGCGCAGGAAAAAGGAAAACACACACTTAAATTCGACCAATCAAACAGAAAACCCCCCCAGAAAACACAGATGCAGCTTGGCATCAGTATTCTGCCTTCAGACCAACACATGATTTAAATAGCTGGCAGGCCTACGGAGTAGTCATATTAGAAAAGAGAAGGCCTCAATGTTCAAAATCACGTGTTACACCCCCTTCATGACGCAGTTCTACTGTTAGTGCTTTCGCTTAGTGAAGTGAATGTGTTTGTGGCACCCACTGATGGTCAGCCTACTTCTTCTTATCTTCATTTATATTCTTCAAGTGTAAATCACACAGCTGCGGATAAACCAACTTTGTCGTTAGTGTTCACAGTGATTTTGGTGTTTCCGTCTACGGTTGCCACGTTATGTGCTTCCTCCATCTGGACATTGCTGAGCAGGACTAGATCACCAAAAACTGTTTTCTCCCGATGAGGACATCGCCACACAACACTCACCTGCTCCTTCTAATCACACACAGCGCGACTGAGCAAAACACTCATGTACTTCACGTATACATTGATGTACAACTCTAGCCAACCACTCGTGTTTTGTTCATTCATATCTGAAGCGTCAGTGCTGTCTCATCACCACCCTGCGTACCATCGCATTTTGGAAAACTATCATCATAGTTTAGATTACCTGCAGAATAAACTCTCCACAGTAAAGTAACACTACAAATATGTCACCATCGCGTTTAACTTTTGATTTACAGAAGGAATTAATTCATGTCAACATCTAAGATACACTTTGCCCTCTTCCGTCCTCACTGCCATTCACTGCATGCCATTCGCAAACACATTGTAGAGGTGTGACTAAATATGCGTACACTGTGCAATTTATCTTTGTAATAGGCTCCTGAAGAAATTAATCAATATTATTAAACATGCAATGGCTTATCAAGCGGTTTGGAATTTTGATTTGTAAAGTAGAGGAATTATACATGGCATCAATAACCATTAAAATGAATGATTGTCTTTCTCTCTCTCTCTTGTCCTATAAACCGTTTGAAGCCTGACCTTCAGTCCACAAACTGCTCTCTCATAGCGTTAACACACTTGTACACCAGCAAATCCATACAGCCAGTTGCTGAAGTATTAAACATAAACAAATGTATGCACGCAGGTTTGTTTACCCGACCACGCATCTGCACAATAATATAATGTGTCTAGCTGTATCTAAGTTCCTAATAAACACGTTCTTGCTGTCAGAAGAGAATAACTCCCTCCTGTCATCACATTTTCAAGAGTTTAAAAGTTATTTAATGACCTTTGCAATATCCGTTACCGTGGCAGTAGCTGGCTTGTGTTCTGTGAAATATTCTGAAAACTCACACAGCCAACTTTACTTTGTAAAAATAAATGGTTTTGCTGCTGGATAACGTTTGTTAACAAAGTGGGATCTGCCGCTTCTTTAGCTTGATCAATTGATCACAGCTCTCCACAACTTATTCAAGTTAACCAAGTTGATATATGTGTAAAACCGTTATCAAAATCTGACTGCATACACATCGACATTAAAATATACTTAAATAATATTGAATCTGTACATATGGTAAATGGACTTGCATTTATATTTAGCCTTTCTAGTCTTCCGACCACTCAAATCACTTTACACTACATGTTAACATCCACACACGCATGCAGACCCTGATGATACAAGGTACCAGCTGTCCATCAGGATATAAACTAATGCTTATTTACACACACTAATGGCCTTCAGGAGCAATTTGGGCTTCAATATCTTGCCTACTTGTCTACCTGAAAACAGTACTAAACAAAAAGGAACAGAACCGTTGCATTAGCGTTAGCATTTGGCTGTTGACAGAAAATGATCTTGAAATATAATTTACAAAGTACAATATGTACAAAGTAAAACAGCCTTGCTTTAAGGCTTAAGACTAATTATTTTCCACATTATCTAAAGGCTTTAAAAGGGTTGTGTGAGTCCGAGAGGCCAGAGAATTATCTCAACTAGAGTAATCTGAAAAAAACATGAAAAAATGACAGAAAGTTACGTGCGTGATATTTATTCTCCCGTCTTCACTGCATTATGTCTCTGTTATTTCACCCCTGTCCCCCTGACTGAAGTTAAATCCAAGGCATTATGTGAACAACACAGAGACATTTATTTGTTGCCAGAATTCCTTGCCCTTCACTTTGTCAGGACTTTCACCTTCTCCACTCCTCGACCCTTCATCCTTTTCTCCCTCCCTCCCTCCCTCTACTCATCCCTCTCTCCTCTCCCGTGGTTGTTTCCAGACAGACCCACAGCCAATGTGCACCAGATGCCCTCCCACCTCCACCCTATCCCGCAGCCTGTCACTGCCCACTCCTCTGTTCGATACAGACAGATGGAATTGCTATCAGTACTGGCTCCGCTCTCTCTCTGTCTCAGCTCTGTCTCCCACACTCCACACTGTCTATTTTGCCTTCCTCTTTCTTATCCCTTACCAAGTGAAAAATAAGTAGAGAGAGAGAGAGAGAATGAGTGGAAAGAGAAGGAGAAGAGAGACGCAGCCTTTTCAGCCAGCCAACATATGGACCAAAGCCCTGGGTTTTCCTGAGCGACATTCTCAGTAATGTTCTGTCCTTGTAGAACATTGGGCTGCCTCCACTTTTATGAGATGTGGTTTTCCTGACTCCACACGGCTTCCAGGAGACCCAGATGGAACCGCTAACAACCCCCACCGCCGCCACGCAACCACACGCACGCGCACACACACACACACACACTGTACTCACACAAACATTCTTAACCCTAATTGCACACACACTTGGAGGAAGGCTTATTCAAACTATCAGGCGCGCACACACACACAGCCACAAAATCACGCTTGTCTAACATGGGCTTTGTTTCAGTGGCAGATGCCTGTGCATGAGGGTGTGTTTAAAGTCATTAACGCGGCAAAATAATCTCCTTACATTCCTGTTATCTACTTATTGGGTAAATATATTGTTTTCTCTAACGAGCATGCACATTGGTGGTAGTTTTGGAGAGCCACAGGGGGGCTGTGCTGTTATTTAAAAAAAAAATAAACTTGTGACTATAATGTTGTACATGTGTACTTACACATGTGGAATATGAGATGTAATTACATGGATTAGGGTGCAACAGCGTTTGTGTAAGACAGGAAACCATTTCCAGTTGCAGGTGGGTCCTGAGGCCTTAGTGAAGGTACCACTAGGCTTCTCTACAGTGGTTTAGAAAGGTATTTATTGAGTTAGAGTCACATTTCAACATTTCTGTCTTTTTCTTCCCCCTCGTTGCACTCCCCCTCTACATTTTCTGTCTCTCACTCTGTCAACTGCGAAGGGCACCATATCTCTTGATCCTCGCCTGAGAAACTTCCATTTTAGGTAGTCAGGTTCTGTGCAACAACATTTTTTGGACACAATCCCCTTCTCCAATCTCCTCCATACGGCACACTTGTAACCTCTATTTTCCTTCTGTCCTCCTCTCCACCCTCCATCACCTCCCCTTCTCTCAGAACCTGTTTTCTGTTATCACTACTTAATGCCTCACCCTGGGAGATGGACGGGGGAGAAAGCATTCTCCTAAGGTGGAAATTCTTGCGTTCATATGGTTATGATTTGGTGGGGAGGTCAGGCTCGATCTTTGCTGGAAGGCTTACGGTTGGCTCTGTGCTGGCCGTGCTGGGCTCCAAGCACTTCAAAGAGGGCCGGTGGACTGAATCAAGGTGATTCTTACTGCCCTGCGCACACACACACACACACACACACACACACACACACACACACACACACACACACACACACACACACACACTCAAACACACACTTGTCCTGCCTAACGCTCTTAAGGGTGTCTTCTCCCTTCTTATTCTCAATCTCTCACGTCTAAGTAAGCCAGAGATAAAAGAATGTGATTTCAGATTAGAGGATGAGTCAGAGAGAGGTAGAGAAGCATTATTGGCAGGGCATTAAAACCATTTGATATCATAAGCAATTTTATGTTTTAAAAAAACAACACTGCTTTATCAACAACAAATATTATGTATCATATCATGAAAAAACAATCTAACAAAATCATGTAATGTTAACAGAATTTGCAAGCCTCTTTGCGGTCACTTTTTTTTTTCTCACAGCTTGCAAAGCTCACAGCCAGCTCCTTACACAAAGTCCTGCCCATGCCAAATCCTCAGTCCCTCGCTTGTGAATCCTGAACTCGATCCTCAAATGAATTCAAGCTGGAGAAGCAAGGTTATGAGCAGGTTACATTGTATGCAGGAATTTGGGGAATAATATCCCTTATATATTGGATTTGGAAGGAGGTCTGCATTTTACCATAGATTCTACAAGGCCTCAGAAGCTGCTGCTAGTTTAAAATTGAGAAAAAATACTGCAATGAAAGCAGTTTGGTCTGACATACATATAACACCTTTGCACATGCTATCAAGTGGAGGTTGAGAAGAAAATTGCTTCAAAAGAGAGTAAGTGAAATTATTATTTTAGGGTCCATCTTTTCACTCTAAATCTCCATGTCTTATTCCTTCTGATCAGCAGAAGTGCATTTGTTGTTCTGTGTATTTCTGTTTCTTTGGCTACACAGAGGCCTGAGGTGAAGTTTTGCTGACTGATTATTTTTTAGCTGTCAAGGTGTTAAGGTAATATCAGGACTGCAGATGCAAAACAGAAGTGTGTGCCCTAACTGCTAGTGCATGAGCATACCCTTGTGTTTCTGTGTCATGCGTTAAAATCTTTTAATCATACGGCCCTTTGTCCTTTTTACAGCATTTTAGTTTTTGATGTCATCAGTCCCTTCTTTATATTTTCTGTCCTGTCAATGTGTGATCATTTGCAGCCTCCACTTTCACCTGTCAGTTCTCTGTCTTCAAGAGAGAATTGAGGTTGTTTTCTCACTGTGGGTACTCTGATCTTTACATTGCTATTTCAAAGTGACACCATTGCTACATTACAACATTCAACACTGTGATGTGCTTTACTCAAATCAAACACTCACTGTGGTTCAACACTTTACCGTCAGCCTCATAAATGTTTAGTATCATCTGGCTTTTTACTAACTGCACACACCCACACACACACACACATAAACACATGCACACATATACACTCGGTATACAGTGTAAGACACGTATTATCTTCCCCTGCTATGTACACTGTGGTCATTTATTAAGGGAGTTATTTACTGATTAAAAACAAAAATCTGACTTTAATATTATTACATGCAGAACAGACCTGTAACAGCAGTTCATATACTACAGTCTAGGATCATGGATGCTGCATCAGAGAATGTGATACAGAGCCAATACACATGTCAATTTCTCCTCAAGAGACACTTAAGTAATTACACCACATTTGAAAATCCCTTTAATGCATCCATTACATGCTTGGTGGCCACATATATATTTCAAAATGTTATTCAAACCTAGGATGGGGACCCCATATCTGGTCAAATTTAAAGATCATGAATATTATATGCCAAAACGTATGGGAGTGAGAGGCGTGTGTGTGTGTGTGTGTGTGTGTGTGTGTGTGTGTGTGTGTGTGTGTGTGTGTGTGCAGGGGACGCTCTAATAAAATCTGATTGGAGAGTTAACATGCTGTGCAGAGCAAACATGGGAAGTGAAAATGATATGTTTAACATAGTCAGGTCTAGCAGCTCCCATGGGATCCTATAGGGTTTGATCAAACTACACTCCGCTAGGCTACACACACACACACACACACACACACACACACACACACACACACACACACACACACACACACACACACACACACACACACATATATGAATGCCACCTTCTTACCCATTTCCCTCTCAAATCCCCATGATAAAGCTGACTTCAAAGCCTCATATCCAATCCTACAGCTTTATCCGAGATGCTGGTTTGATTCTCTGGCTGCATCTCTTCCCATGGCCCCCACTCCACCCCAACACACACACACACACACACACACACACACCCACACACACACACACACACACACACAACCTTATTCACTTTCAATCTTTATCCGAGAAAAGCAGCTATCTCTGTCAGCCTCATGGCGTCTCCAAATGTAAGCGAAGAACAGGGGCCACCAGTGCTTTTCTTCTCGCCTTTAAGTTCCACTGACATGTCATAATTACAATAAAAAGGAATATTCTCCCTGTATTAATGGGTGCTCTCTTTCTCCTCATCCCCTGTGAACACCCTGTTCCTCCCTCCTCCTCGCCTGCTCCATATGCACTACACTGATCAGTGTAATGGGATCTCTGGTTCTCTCACTGCACATATGCCTTTCTCTTTTTACCCAGTGTCCGTTCCCCGGGAGAATTCCCTCAACAGGTCCTCACTGCCGCCCTTGTGCTGCTGAAGCTCCCCATGGGAGACTCTCATAGTCTGCCACGCACCCTAATTGAAACTGGAAATATGCCAGCCTGCTTATCAGGAATTTTGATTTACTCCTGCCAGGCTCTGCCCTCTTTCCTTTTCGAAGAGGGTCATGTTATAATTACCTCCTCAAACAGAATCCCTCTCTTTTTGTCGGCATCCCTCGCTCCATATATCCCTTTTCATAAGTTATAATATCCTGTCTCGGCTGCGCTGGAAGGCGGAAATGGCTTCTGAATTCTGAAGTGGCTTTTCAGGGGGCTACGGGGGTTTGTTGCCGCAGAGGGAAATTGAATTTTACTTCAAGGTCAGCGACACTAATGATAGTGTGGGAAGGTGTTGATCTCGCGTAGCACTGGTTTGTCTAGCAGCACCCCACTGTATCGATCTGCACGGGAGATCCTAGTCCTGTATTGATTGTCACGCGGAATTGTTCGGGAGTGTGGTGGAAATCACTAGTGTAGTATAAGCGGTGATTTGGGACTGTAGTCACTCTCAGGGGTTGGTAAAGAAAAATAAATGAATGTTTCGAACAAAAAGGATGTTTGAGTCTCCCAAAACGAGTAAAAACCTGGTGCATGATAATGAACAGTAAAAGAAGATACAGTACGGTGTCCTGAACTGCTCACCCACAACACTCACACATACTGTACCTTCACAGGCTCAAAAATATACCAACCGACACATACCACACAGTGAAATTTTAACCAATCTCTTTCATGATTTACTGCTGCTTGTACGCAAAAGGGTTAGTTATGAGTAGGTGCCCTGCGGTGTGAGTGAATGTGTGTCACTTCCCCCACAAATGGAAACATTTAGACACTGAAGTGTGTCCTGAGGTGAGAGCTGTAGAAGCTCTCACTCATAAAGTAGCGGGGAGGCAGCCTGTGGAGGAAATGAGCTAGGCAGACTGGTGGAGGGGAGAAGAGCGTGACACACACACTGAAAGGACCTCACACACATGCACAGACACACACACACATGCTGGCCAACCACACACTGGCAACTGCCGCGGTTGTGCTGCTTTGCACCGTGTCTGTCACCGTCTCGTTTTTCACCGATGGCTCCAGCTGTGTTTGACTTCCTGTGTTTCTACGTGATGCTGTGGTGTCATTGGCAAAAAGCACACAGCCGGCACTGTACCTTCATGTTATGTGGTGGCGGTTTAAAAGGTCGACTGACCTCACCGTGAACCAACACCGGTGCTGAGACACCTGTGGAAGTTCACCGCAGAGTACAAAATAATGTGAGATGGTTGCCGAGACATAATGGAGCGTCTCATTTTAGACTAAAGTGAATCCTTATTTTGAATTCCTTTTCATTTAGTCTCCTACTATATATTTATATTTTCACTCACTTGTCGTAAAGCCACATCTCTTATTTTTTCCCCTCTCTCGTCTTTCGTTATCGTCTCTCTCTCTCTCTCTTTCTCCGACGTGTTGTGCATGAGTGCCTTTATTAAGCAGGATGACCTGTCATGCAGGTGTGAGGAGAGGGTGATGACTACCTCCGCCCTCTGCACATCCTCATTCTCTCTCTTCCTCGGGTCTAAAGAAAGACACCACCTCTCCTCTACCAATTGGTCTGGCTTCACTTCACCTCAGACAGGAGGGGTGGACAGAGGGGTTTGAGGAGGAGGAGTAGGTGATGAGGGGGGTGGGGCTCAGCGGGAAGGCGAACAACCCAAGAACCTCTAAAGTCAGTTGAATCCCGTCATAGGTCAGCCTGTTTTTAATGGTGATTAGTATTAGCATGCGTTGCGAGCTTAAAGACATTTTTTGTTTGTTTGTTTGTTTTTATCCCCAGCCATGCCAATAAACAATCAGTGCATTAAGTGGCGAGCAAATGGAATCAATTCATCCAGTTTTGCGCAGATGAGTGCAGAAAACGAGGCGTGAAGCAGCCGCTCTCTGTGTTTGGAGTGGCTAATTAGGAGCCCATTATAGGGCATCTCAGCATGGTGCTACTCTGATTGTTTATTAGAATTTCACTAAGGTTAAGGAGAGCGAGAAAGAGAGAGGGAGAGAGAGCGAAAAGGGGACTAATAGTAGTAATAAATGGATAATAAATGGATACCTAAGACATACACACACACACACACACACACACACAGCCTTGGTGAATGCCAGCCCCTGGGCCTCCTACAAAAAGGGCTCTTGTAAAAGTGGGGAAAAATCTCTACCAGCACCGTGCATATGCTTGGCTCCGTCTTCTTAAAGACTGTCTTATTAAATGGGTAAGTGGCTGAGTGCTGGGACCACCAAGTGAGCCGTGCTGTCACTGGCACATTGCTCTCTGTGGGCTGAGTGCCGCAGGCGTAGACAGGATATGATATAGGGTCACCAGAAATGATGGTTTAACACTCGATGATACATCAGTTCCCAGCACTAACCGCTCGGCCTGCCAGTGGCACTTCTAAGACTTCTCTAGTCCTGGATTTTTTTTTTGTACAAGATGCAGAGCTAAGTTACAGCCTCCCACAACTCCACCTTGAAAGTATGTGTGTTTGTGTGTGTGTGTGTGTGTGCGTGTGTGTGTTGGAAGGCAAAGGCAGTAATCAACAAAGACAACTGGGCCTTCTGAAGAAGGAAGATCAATAGACTTCCACAGGTGACTGACCTCAGTGAGCTCAGACACATGCATGCAGGCTTACCACACACACACACACACACACATTCAGGCGTAGGCACATGCACCAATAAGTACTTGTGGCATGCTCTCCTCTGTTGTCTCCACCTAACCTCTGGTTTACACAGGATGTGTGTGTGTGTGTGTGTGTGTGTGTGTGTGTGTACGCTTATACACAACCAAGTCTTGCGCTCTCATCTTCAGGATCTAAGGCTCATTGCCAACTGGCTTTGGTGCCAGGCACTGCCTTATTACCTCCCCAGCACACACACACACACACACACACACAAACATACTTGCATTCCTACTCACATGTGCATGTGCACTTTAAACAACCTTGTTGCAAGAGTTTGTGCACAGGCACTCACACACAGTTGTACATGATGATCTACCCTCCACATAAACAAAGATAAGAGCAGGAACGGTCAGCGCAAGGCCCCAAGAGGTACAAAGCTATTACTGGGAGACCACAGTCGCGTGGCTGTGTGTGTTTTTGTGTGGGTGTGTGTGTGTGTGTGTGTGTGTGTGTGTGTGTGTGTGTGTGTGTGTGTGTGTGTGTGCACTCATGTTTGTGTTTATGTAGTGCCAGTTGCAGACCAAAGCTCTTGGAGCAGCAGCTCAGAGTTTTGTGCGTCACGTTGCAGCACTAACCAATGTGAAATGCTTAACGGGAAACTGCCACTGGTAGCGCAAGGTGTTAAACTCCTCTCTGACTTCCTGTCAAAGTCTTTGCCACCAGCCGTCACAGCTCAAAAGTGATCCTGACAGTATAATCACAGCAAGCCACTGAACAATGTGCCAAAGGGCCCTGGCAATTTGACAATGACTTTGCCAGCTGCAGTGTCTCACATTAAGCATGGAATAACACCTTTGTCAAGCAGTGCGGGCCCACTTAGGTATGGGGTGTGCTGTCTCCATCTTGATCCCTGACAAATATCCAGCCCATTGAGGTGACACAGTACAAAGCGTTTTCCCACTTTGCCAAGCTGACAAACCTAATTACCGCGCTAACATTCCTGGGATCAGTCCTAGATCAAGTCTCCTTAGTACTGCGAGCTGCACACCCAATGTCCCTAAGGGAAGGAATTTCTTCGGATTCCATTGATTTCCCAGATTCCCAGGTCTGAGCACAGAACATGTCTCGAAGCTTGTAATTACTCACTGAAATTCCCATAGTGTTACCTTTGGAGATATAGTAATTATAGGGCAGAAAATATATGTTTTGCCTGTTGAGTGAGGAGAAATCTCATTACTTATTTATTAGCTTTAATAACCTTGAGGCGGGAGTAGTAAAGTTTGCCAGTAGCGACATCTATGATTTAACTTGCCATTTATTAATGTTTTAAGAGGTTTTTACAGGTTCATATTCTACACAAAATCAATCTCTTTTCAACACAGTATGATTTGAGAGCTAAAAATAGACCATTTCAGGCACTTTTCTCTGGCTGAGTGACAGAAGTTCGCCTTCGTGTAGCAGTGGAATGAATTCCACAGCATTATGACCGCATCAGTTCCTTCAGCTCTTTGAAAGAAATGCAGGAGTCTGTTGTTATCAGAGCGTAGGCCAGCCACCTTCTCCCTTTATGGGCATGTTTCGCTAATCTTGCTACTGGCCTCTACTTCTTAAGTCAAAACAGGTGTTGCACTCATAACGCAATCTTGTATTAGTGCAAGCACCACGGCTCATACTCCTCCAAGGCCATGTTTTCTTTGCAGATTCCATTCTTGGCTAGGAGGCTTACACCTTGTTTCATATGAGTTAGAGACTCCAAGAACGAGAGTCATTAAAGCTATTTTGATATGGGTTTAATTTTAAGATGGACTGGCTAGGGGTCAGGTATACTTGTTACAAGTCGATGCTTCACAAAGCAATGAAGAATTCATGTGCTGGCACTAAAACAGTCAAGACAAACGTCATATCCGTCGGGGGTCACAACTCATCATTTCTGTTTTTGCCATCCACTGTGCGTGTTAGCAGGTAGGTGAGTTTTATTGTCTGCCTTAAAATAAAAGCGATATAAAGTAAAAATCAATCTGGCACAAGACCCAGCGAAGGTTTCTGCTTTGGTCCACTCAGCCACCCTCCTCTCTGCTTTTCCTTCCATTTTCATGTCTAAGGATAGAGAGATTAAAGGGAGGCCATGTCTCAACCCTGAAGAACTGCCATCACTCACAGATGAGCAGTGCCAAGCTCCTCTCTCTCTCTCTCTCTCTCTCTCTCTCTCTCTCTCTCTTTCTCTCTTTTTCCTGCTCTCTTTCTCTGTCTCTCTATCCGTTAGATACGCAACATCCCATGGTGCTCTTTGGCTCATCTCTTCATCCTAAAACCACGCACACACACACATCACAAGCATGATTTACTGTCATACACTCCTGTGTGCCTTTATGTATGCGTGTGAGTAAATGTGTGCTCACATGTGTTCTGTGTGCATGGCAGCGACCACATCAAATACACTAAAGCAGCGCTCCTCTTAACAGACATTAACCCATCCATTCTCATCCCCCCATAGTGATTCCAATACAGAAAAAAGTCAACATTCAAAACCTTAAAAAATTACAAAATAAAACTAAAGGCAGACTACATCTGGCACAATGTCTGTACTTAAGGTTTCCAAGTATGTGTCTGGGGAGCAGATCTGGTGGGACAGAGCCTCAGTCGGCTTGGAAGCAGTAGAAACGGATGTCACACTGGAAATTTATACGGTGCGGTTCAGGGAGCAGCGGCTGTAAATTGACAAGTGATGCTTGTGAGCAGCGTTACCCGTCTGTTTCCCTTTCTCTCATCTTCTATCTTTTTTCCGCTCATCTTTTTCTTCTCTTAGCGTAGCTGTTACTTCATACATCTGTGCTCGCCCCAAGCAGTATTGTTAACGGGTGAGAGATACAAAAACAAGCCAGAAAACTAAAACGAGAAGAAGTAGCTGTGCGCAGAGACGTGGGAGAAAATTACTTGTGTTCCCTTTGTAATATTAAAGAGTGACAGATAGAAAATATGAAGTACATCTGAAACCAATATCTTTAATCTTTCAGCAGTGTTCTGCTTGGATCAGTGTGACCTTTAGGTTCTGTTTTTACAGTGATGAGAGACTATGAAATGAAGGGGAACTGTGACACAAGTCTAAACATGTAAATACAGTAAAACCTGAACATGTCTGAAAACAGTGCTTTTTAGAAAGAATTACCAACATTAACTATAAACCCTGCCATTTCTTCCTGGAAAATGTTTAATACGGCCAAGGCTATTAGGCCACAGTGTTGAGGCTGAGTGTGTGTGCATCTGTGTGCACAGCGGCACGAGTGTATACCTGCGCTATAGTTTGATCGGGTCATTCTACTGTATAAATGTCGCTAATGGCAGCACTCTTTTTAATAATGCAGGAAGCTCTTTTCTCTGTCCCTCCTCCCAATCACATCATGTTTGGAGTGACAGCCACATGAGCCACCATTCCCATTCCACTCAGTCTACAGTAGGTTACCTCGACACAGAGAGAGCGAGAGAGAGCGAGAGAGAGAGAGAGAGAGAGAGAGAGAGAGCGACAGAGAGATTGAGAGAGAGAGAGAGAGAGCGATTGAGAGAGAGAGAGAGAGAGAGAGAGAGAGAGAGAGAGAGAGAGAGAGAGAAGCCCGAACCAAGACCATGAGACCGGAATACGATAATGAAAGAGATGCACACAAAGACAGTTGGCTACTTGAAGTAATTATTGTGTAATAATTCACCAAATATAGGATTTGATTTGCAATTTCATTAACAGAGGATGACACCACTATTACCATCCGGCTTCATTTATGAAAGCACATTTCTAGTATATTTGTAAGACCTCCACAAAAGAAAGCCTTTGTTTTCATAATATAATTATGAAAAAAGTATGTCAGAAAACAAATATTTCTTCTTTTCCCAGTTTGACCAGGATCTTTGCTGCATCTCGTACCCCTCTTCCTGTCCCCATGATGTCCCTGTCTTCGTCTCTACTTGAAACTAAAAAGGCAAAAATGCTTAAAATAATTCTATAAAAAATTGGAGTTATGCAGAGGAATGTTAACTGTCCATTTGAGATAAAAAAAAAAAAAGCGTACTGTGGTCAAAAACTTTGCACAGATACAAAAGACATTAACTATCCAGTGGATATTGTTTAAAAATTTTAAATAATTTTAATTTTTCATTGCAAAAATCTAAATCATCACACGCCTAACTGATTCTTCGAGGGGGAGGAGGATTAGTCTTGGTGATATGGCCCCACTGTACGAGTCAGCGTTAACACTGCCTGGGCAATGTTCAGCAGTGACATCTGGTAGACTTTGCTTTTCTCCTTCCAGCACCGCCACACGCCAATTGAGAACAGACAGATGCCAAGACCACTGTGGCAGCTCTGTCTTTCTTGCTCCCTCTCTTAGTGCACCAATTCTCTCTGATATGGGTAACATGCTGTCAACATTTGGGCCTTCCAGAGAGAAAGAGACGTGAAGGGAGAGATAATATGAGACAAGGATGGGTGAAAGGATCATCAGGGCGCACAGAGAGGAACTTTCACACCGCCGCTCCCCTGCACACACACACACACACACACACACACACACACTCATGAGATATGTCACACGCCCAAACATCAATGTGGGTGCCGTAAGGATGATGCCCCTTCAGGGTGACAGCGTGATAAGAAGGGAGTATTATATTGTAGCACCAATGCAGCATGGTGCGCGTTACTTGCCGCACCCCTACCTCGTCTCTTCCGCTCTTTCCTCCTCTCATTAACCTCGGCTCTGATTGCCCCCAGGACTCCCTTGTGCTAATTAGAAGGGGGAAATATGTCTACGATGCATGCACTATTGTACAAACACACACACACACACACACACACACACACACACACACACTTTTGCGCAGCTCACAGAGAGGCTTCTGTAAATGGAGGTGTGAGAAAGGCTTGTCTGCTATTGTGTTTCATCTGCGTTGTGAATGTGTTGGCAACCGCAGGGTTAACCCCACCAGGTGACAGTTAGCAGCACTGTTGATTTCTTTTGCACAGACAGCCTTCATGTCAGCAGTGCTCACTTCTTGATTTAGCACAGCTAAATCAAGAAGTGAGCATTTTGTCTCAACATGACACAATTAGGGCTGAACAGGATATGAAACTGTGAATTGATCGTTTCAGTTTTTTTCACTTATGATAATGGCTATCGCTATAATATTAGACAATTTAATAACAATTATTAATTAACATTCAAATAGGATCAGACAAACAAAACAATGAAATAATGAATGTAATTCCTTCATTATTTAATGAGGATTGACTTTTTATGGTGAGGCGCTTAGAATGCAGATTAACCGACTGCCAAGTTGAATCGCTTCACACGCAAAGACTCACACAATGACTGTTCCCAGATCCATGGTGAATTAAAGACTATTGACAGCGAAGCTGTGGGACTGCTTCCAGTGCAGACATTTCTAATAGCACTTTGACATCTCCATTCAGGAGGCTTTTGTGTTCTGGCGAGCAGTTTGTAAAAAAAAAAAGAAAAAGCCAGTTTTCTTTTTTTTTGTTTTACATGCTGTTAGGGACAAGCACAAACATGTTGTGGGAGTTGTACAGCAAATAGCCATTTGTACCTGGACTGGACCTGGGGAGAACTGGTGAAGAAAGAAAGAGAGGGACGAGGAGGAGGGGGGGGGGTATAGATAGAGGGAGGCATGGGGGTGTGTGTGGGGGGTGGGGGGTGGGGGGGGGGGGGGGGGTGGAGAGTATTTAAGCGCACTTGAGTGCCAGCATAGATGTAGTCACTTCTCCCAGTGGACGAAACCAGGCCCCTCTGCACCATGGCATGATTTTTCACTTTAGCAAGCACCACTCAGTACTCCTCCTTCAGTCCCCCTTCCCTTTCTCCTCTTCTCTCAGTCACTGCGTGCTTCAGTGATTCCATCATTCTCTTTCATTCACTCTGACTACAAGGGGCACAAGTGCACACACTCACAAACACACACACACACACACACACACACACACACACACACACACACACACACACACACACAATTTGACCCATTTGCCCCCCTGCCATGAGTAGTAAATAATTCCATTGTGAGGGCCATTAGCGAGTATCTCAAGGGTTAAGAGGGGAAATACACAGGCAGTCAGATGGGCGATTAGACAATAAGAAGATGAAATGTCTACTATTGTTTTGTTGCTTATTGTTTCACAGAGCTCACATTAGACCTGTGGCTAATTCATATGCTTAATGTCCTTTATATGCCGTTTTTTTTTTTTCTCAAGGGGCCACATACTGTGGAGATGAAGACATTTACACATACATGCACAGGCGTACACACACATTATTTGTATTGCTACCTCTCTCACATGTGGCAGCAGGTTACTCTGCCAAAACCTAATGATCAACAGACCCGGTTCCCATCACTGTTTAGGATTCAACATCCTTTCAGACTAAAGGAAATGTAAGATACAATTATGCAAAGTATAGAGAGGGCCGAGCCAAAACTTCTCCTGTCCTCATGCATTCCAACAGCAAAACCAAACTGTTTCTGTTAATGTACTCGCCTGTGTGTGTGTGTGTGTGTGTGTGTTTTGTATTAGTAGGGCCAAAAGCAATGCAGCTTGCCATTTTAGTTGAGGACTGCACCTTACATGGCTACATTACAGTCTTGCCAGTGACATAGCCTTTTAAGAATGGGTGTCACCAAGCCAGAAAGCTCACTAAGGAGAATGACTATGAACAATGCAATTCTTCTTAATTGTGTCTAGACATGTGTCAGCCAGCGCATGACTTGTACGTGTGGTGTGTGTTTATGTGTCTGTATTGCCACATAGCCTGCAGTCCAGCCAGAACACATGAACCTGTGGACACACTAACTGGTCCTCTGAGCCTTTAGTTCAGCCACTGTCAGAGGGATCCTTGTATTTTTCCACAGGCATGTCAGAGGATTACACAGTCCCTCTGCTGTTTCACTGACCTCCCCCTACAGCACACACACACACACACACACACACACACACACACACACACACACACACACACACACACACACACACACACACACACACACACACACATCAAAGCAGCTCAGCGTAGTGCCCAGCACTGAGCTAGGGGCACACTGGCCTACTCACTCAGCAGGCCGTTGGCACACACTTCACATCTGCCTGCAGGGATTGCCAATGGCAAGCGTGGCCCCTGTGTGTGTGTGTGTGTTCATTTATAAGAGAAAAACAGCATATGTTCTTTGTTGAGTGTATGACTGTCTGAAAAAAATGTTTACTCCTCATGTGACACATTCTGTGGTCCCACTGGTAAAAAAAAAAAAAATGAGACCAAGTCATCTAAAATATCCAACATTTCCAATTCTTTTTAGTCGACCTAAAGTCTAGCACTTAAAAAACATACATTTTAAGAAGATGACAGTATACCAGCAAGATTCCAAACACAAAACACAGCTACTTTCATCTACCAAATTTTCATATTCTTCAAAAACAAGAAAATGAAATTCCTTTCAGAGAACAATGCAGGCAGGGTAGTGAATTGGATGAGCCATTTCCCAGCATTCCTAGTTATCAGCTATCAATTAAAGTGTTTTCAATACTATTTTACCCAGACATAGGAGGAAAACAATGAATGCTTATAAGTGGTTTTAAATCAGACAAACAGGTGCATGTAAATGGGTGTTGGGTAGCAATGTACAAGAGTTATAATGCAACATGAATTATTAAAACACCTTGGCACATTGGCTGAGGGGAATATATGGTGCATGTGAATTATCTCTGATCAATATATAGAGTTTAGTGGAAACAAGGTTCCTAATTACGCCCCCGTTTGACCACACGCTCACCTCTTCTCCCACCTTTTTGTTTTCCTCTCTTTCCAAGCTCTGCTAACATCCCACTCTTCCTCTGTCAGGCGCTTTGGCCTACACACAGGACAACTATACAAGTACAATACAAATCAATGGGTTAACACATTAACACACAGACAAACAGCAGACAAGGTAAGGGTTTCAAGACCTTTAACCCAAACACCTTTAGCCCTCCAGGTTGATCAATAGTCAGAAAAAATTGTATTAACAACCCCTCGCACTTTTTCCATTCCATTCCTTCTTCACTAATGATTCTTTCAATGTTATCTCCCTCACCCCTTCCTCTTTTCTTCTGCGGCAGAGAGGGAAGTTTATTTCCCAGAGCTCCTTAGAAGTCCCTGAAGCCTGTACGCCCCCGTATCACCTCCAAGCCACAGCCAGACACCCTGTTAGAAGCTATTACTATCGTTAGCTTCCCCCTCCATCCCAACACGACTCAGACAGAACCTGGACATTAGCTAATCCATACTTATTGCATCTGGGTTCCTCTCACAGCCTTGTAATTCATATGGAGAGACATATTAGTGCGACATATTAGGCTGGCAACAGCTCTACGAGGTGAGATGCTACACTGACACTAAATTGACTTAGCTGGAGCCTCAAGGGATGTTGCAGGGCACTGCTGCTAGCTGACGACTCGGGCCCACTCTGCCTGTATTGAGTTTCTGTGATGGCTGTTTAGCTTGTAGTGCTACACGGGGCAGAGAGGGGGAATGGAAGGTGCTCCGGCTCATCGCGTTTACTGACAGGAACCCTGCAGACCACAAGGCGATAGGGATCAATAGCATTGCACTACACAGCCAGACTAGGCCAGACCCAAACACAGGAGGATTGCATTACACATGGGCTTAAATCAGGACAAGACTACAGTGCTATTAACACAGCACAAACACATTCCGTTTGCACTCAAATGCAGGGCAAGCATTTCCTTAACACAAACTTTCTTTAGACAAATTCCCTACGAACACTATTCTATTGTATTGTGCGATCTGTCCCAACATCTGAAAGACATGCACGCGGGTTGTGTTTTTGTCTGGTGATCCTGGACCTGAGCCTCCAGGTGGCCATACATCCCTTCTCTGAACAAACAGAGCAGCGGGTTCGCTCCACTTCCCCCATGTCACCAAGGCCAAGCCCAGACATTGTGCGGCCCACCGGCCTGCTGACACGGCCACCCAGCCTGCCAGGGATTTGCCGCTGGGTCATAGAGTTGACATTTATTAAAGGAAGTTGCATGGAGAGTTACAGGGAGTTGACAATCCTCTCGTCACGTCACACTCCAGAATTCAGAAACCTGTGCAGTCCACACCCCTCTATGTTTCCAACAATAAAAGAAACAATGAAGCTGTTAAGCACTCTATGACCCTCCCAGGGCCCACTACAATGAGGATGACAGCTTTCATTCCACGGCTTGTGCCACTGAGTTTGGAGTTCCTTGCTAATAATTACAACTTGTGATCCATTTGAAGAAGGAAAAAAAATACATTTGTTTGATGACGGGCCAAATATCAATTTTTTTTTACAAATTCTACCATGCAAAAACAAAAGCCTATATGTTAAAATTACTAAGTGGGAAGTATGAATGATTGTGAATGAATATTTGTGGGCCGCAAGGGAATGTGGAGTTTAGTGGACCGTGAGGAACAATGAAAATCTAAAAAGGAGAAGTCGAGTGAAATGGATTGAGTGTGTTGAGGACCAGATGTGCCGTGGATGGATCAAACATCTGCTGGCTCTGCAAGGCCTCAACGGTCTTGAATGACCTCCATCATCCAACCTTTCTCCCCATGCGTCCCAGTAAACCTTTTGTTCTTCACTATTTGCCCCCTCATATAGATCAAGTTGTTTTTTTAACCAACTGTGTTTTAAAAAATGACTTTACTTTCATTCTAAGCCTTCAGAATGAAAGGTGTCACAAAAATTAACAGGAATACAAATCAAATTTTACAGTGCAGATTTCGGTTTTTTTCTGTTATTGTTCTCAATACTGTGTGTTTTGATGGTCTATAGCATTTCTTGGTGTATAAGTTACAGTACAGAGAGGCAGCACCAGATGGTAATGGTGTTTATTTTTGCAGTAAGTAATCACCATTCTGGAACTTATGACAGTAGACAGGCCCAGGGACCTGGAACCATGCCTCGAGAGACCTGAGCACCACTTCCTGTTGTACCCACATGATCGCAGACACACACATACACACTCATGCATGCACACATAAACACGAACATCCCGCTGGCGATGTTGGCCCCCTGGGCCACATGGATAGATGTGCTCTGGCACATAGGTTGGAGTAGTGTAAATTACACTGCAGCCACACTGGAACCCTCTGCCTCCAAGATGAATGAGCCAGGCAACAATTCCATTGAGGCAGTTTAAAACCAGGGATACTGCACTGTTTGTAATTTGGGACCATTTTACCCACTTAGTGTACTATTTCACTTTGCTAAAACTACAATATTCATGCCCACTTCTTTGATGAATAGCCCGGCCTTGGGTGTCACTTCCAATATTGTTATTAGTGTTGTTCATCGTAACATAACACTTTTAAACACAACACACAATGAAACCTCATAAAGACATTTAAAATGTCTAATTAATTTGCCTAATTATAACTACAGCTTATAATTATACTTCTTATAATTACTTTTGACCTGAATTGCAGCATTTCATACTTTTTAAAATCCTTTTCAAAAGTTCCTTTATATATTAAATTATTATGATACACTAAAAATAAAAAAAATGACTTGCTTAAACAAATTGTTGCAATATACCTTGTCTGTACATTTGCATCTTAGATTATATTTCATGTCTCTCCACACCATGTCTCTCCAAGGTGTGAGAAACTTTTTCAAATTTCAAATACAGATTTTTAAAACAAAACGGGCTACCAGCTTTATTTTATTTTTTTTATAGAAAAGACAGGTCAAAGTAACAAGAAACAGAAAATGACCTGACAGCATGTAAAAGAATAAGACAGGCAGGTTTATATCCAAGATGTTGAATTTGCATGGTAACAGCACCATCGGGACATACATATATGGAGCACTTGTCCAGCAGTCACTGATTTCCTCCTGTAACTTCTGATACAACAGCTAACACTACACATAATGACTGATTTATAGTTACAGTCCTGAGCAACAACTTATTGCCAATTCGCCAAACAGTTTGTATCATAGATTCCTAGTTAACATGACAGACACAGACTCCTTTGGGGCACCCAGACCCCCTAGTGGCCCTTCGTCTGTATGTGAGTCAGTTTGGCAGTGAAATACTGTCGGGGAAAAGAGCAGGGTGGAGGGAAGGTACCAGAGAGAGAGAGGCTCCAGTTAATGGTCTTGCATCTTCCTGGCAGCATGTCAATAATGGCTCTGATCACATTAAGTAAAGAGTCCATTAGCTTATTCTCTTTCCTACTGCATGCTCTGTAGCAAAAGCACAGGAGAAAACTGAAAAGCTCCCCTAATGCAGTGTGTCTGCGTGTTACAGACACCTCTATCTGTTCCCAGCCAGACCAAAACAAAATGACTTGGGAGGTACAATCCATTATCCAGTCACATCTATTTCCTTTAACACAGGGACGCGAGAGTGATGTGTGGATTACTTTGACTGTGTGGAGATTGTTGCTACGTTCCAGAATATAGGAGCATTTTGGAGAAATGCAAGAAAAAAAATGCAATTGGGTTTGCAACTATTTAAGCCATTATACACAGTATAGTCCAAAACAAAGTGTTGCATATTGTTTTTATGAGCTGGGGCTCTCATGTACAGTTTTCATTAGCAGTAAATACATAGTTTTTATCAGGTTCTAGTTTTACTTTTTTAAATCTCAGTTATCTATTAAAGACTGTGATTTGCTACCCACAACTAGCCGAGGAATAGAAGGGGCAGGTATAACACAAAAGAGGAACAGAAATTATTGATATATCAAGACACTAAAAAACATGTACAGTAACTATGTGGTGGAAGAGCAAATTGTGGGCATATGTTAATGCTATGTCTCCTGCCAAAATAGTAATCAAGACAAAGGAGATTAGATTTACGAGGGAAAGAAAAGCAGGTTGTCAGCCACCTCCACATATCCACCAACACACACACACACACACACACACACACACACATACATACTGGACAGACAGACCATTTCTCAGCTGCCTCACTGCTCTCCATTGGCCCTGGAGGGGCACAGCGGCCCCCACATCTGTCTCCCAGGCCCACGACAGACCTGGCTGCCGCATCCAGATCCAGCAGATCACACGAATCATCCTCAATTAATGTGAACCATCAGGCGTTCCCTCGCTGCTTCTATCACTCCACCCCTCTTCTCTGAGGCATCCCCTCTAGCTCAGTGCTAGGTCCGATGAGTTTTACACATCGACCACGGCTACGGTTCCTTAGCACAGTTGGGTGAGGCCAGCCAACGTTATTGTGTATGCTTTGTGAAAAGAGACAGGGAATCAATACAACAGTCCAGACCCAGACGTTGCTCAAATGTAAGTGCTGCGAGGCGGCTCTTCAGAGGTTCAGAACTCAGAGAACAGCCAACTTTGCTCTGCAGCAAACCGGGGCCTGAAAATGGCTTCCATGTGCCGCCCCATCTGCACCTCTGTTGGTCTGTGGCCAAAGGACTGTCCTTTTCACTTTTTAAAGATGCCGAGGGACAGCTTTAAAACAAAAAATGGTGGTGATGGTTGAGGTCAGAAGGGTGGATGAATCAGAGGTTAGGAGACCTTTCTTTAATATGACGGGTTTGTTTTCAGAAACAGATAATGAAAAAAGACAAGTCAGTGGGAAAAGAAATGGAAACTGTTTACAAAAGGCCACCTGGAACCAGGGATGTGCCAGATTGTGACTCACCCGTCTATGGTCCTCTATAATAAGCCCCTGACCCCCCTTCCTATCCTCGCAGTCTGCAACTGCACTATAAATCTCACTCCAGTCGATTAGCGAGCCCTTAGCAACAACTAACACACAGTCATGAAATTTTAACCAAAGCCATGAGTTAAATCAGGTTGAGAGGGGAAGGCAGGATACCTGCCTGTTGGTTGATCAGTGTGTCTGGCCTGGTGAAATAAGCCCTGTGGCTTCTTCACATTTTCTCACACCGGATCCCAGGAAGCTCTCCTTTCTGATAAGCACAATAGTGACCAAGACAATGCCCTTTGTATGGTTGTAAAAAATATATAAAATAAGAATCGAACTTAGAAGAGTTCCAAGTTTTAATCAGGAATATGAGCTGGTTGAAACAATTGTATTTGACATATTTACTGAAGCTTGCTCGCATAGGATGAACATAAGTGGTTGTAAAATACAATACGCTTTAACATGATTTTGAGCCGTTAGATCTGGTGTATCTCATTTCCCACCACAGTGTAACTGCAAATTGTCACTTATTAAAACCAGACCACATACAGCAAGGCATCAAGGCCTTCTGCAGACGTACAAGTTTGGCTGCTATTTTCAGTAAAGATATCTGTTGGTTTTTTGTAGACATTATTTAAAAAAAGTAAGGGGCAATTCACTGAGAACGGAACTGTAAAAATGCCTGTCCCTATAATAAGCAACCTCAAGGTGACATGATTGTGACTGATCGGTCCAAAGGGATACTGCTCTGTCCGTCTTTGATGACAGGATGAAATGTTTTTACAGTTGCCTTGTAAGTTAAATATTAGTGTAATCTTGTACCACAGCAGACAGCCCATGTATAGTACATTTTTCATCTTACTATAAGTCAATGTTTCTGTAGTTTACAAAACATCAAACCTCTAAGGTGTATACACAAGGTCACATCCAAAAGCAACAAATTCTTTTGATGTGCAGAGCATAAAGGAGGAATTTAACATGATCACAGAGTGCAAATTTCAACCTCTATGATTCTTACAAATGTCCTCCACCCGCATCTGGACGTAGCTACTGATTTCCCTGTGGTCCATCACAGGGGAAGAAGTAGACCTGGTTGTTCACACATGACCTCTGACCTACCACTGAGGAGCCAATGGGGGAGCAGCCTGTGTCTTGGGAGCTGTTGCCCTCTGATGTGATGGCTTCAGGCAGTGGGCTTTGCGTGAACCCATCCCCCATGGCACCCCTCGCCACTAGATCCTCTACATTATTCATACACCCCGAGATGGGGTGGGGAGAGAAACAGAATATGGAAAAGGAAGCACCAAGGTTCAAGACCTTCTCAGATCACAAGGAACTTCTGCTTAACCTCCCTTGAAGTGGCGAACACAGGGATAGAGCAGTTTTTTTTAAGGAAATGGATCTGAAAGCAGGACTGGGGATCAATGGGGATTCCCTGGAGGCTTGGTGGAGATCGCATTCACTGAAAGGTGATTGGTGAATCAATGTGGTTCCCATGGTTCACTTTGCCATTGTGAGAACCGATCCATCCTATTGCAAGTGATACTGTCTTATGATCGTTCCAGTTGCCCTTATGTTAATTTGTAACCAGTGTAGCATCACCCTACACAGACTATACACATGTTAACATGAAAATGTAAACATCAGAGGGGTTATATGACACAAGCTCTGTGAGGGTCAGAGATCTCCCACTTGATCTACTGAAGATGTATTTATAGCTACTATTCTGCTTTTTTTTAAGCGTGTGCCTAGCATGGCATTTTTCTCCACTACTTTCTAAATACATACATACATATCATTGAGTATGATAGGTGATGATTAACTGAAAAGCATATACATGTTAAGCTGTTAATCCCTAATGCACACCATGCAACCTAACAACGCTGCACACCCCGGCTCTTAATACAGCCCAGCGCATAACCCACAGTACTAATTGCATAATTGCCTGATTTGTTTTAACTGACAGTGGTGCCCTGGCCCATGACAAGGCCATCATTTGCTCATCCTCATTGTCAGCAATTTGCAAGGCGGATACCCCACTACACACACCCACTGCACAACATCCAGCATCACAGTATTAGAGACAGCCATGAATTAAGAATTCATCGCAGCGGCAGAGAGATGAATAAATACAACCGGTGCTAGATTAATTCTGAGAGACATGGATGCAGGAAGATAAAATAAACTAACAGCAGCAGGCTGTCCACCAGATAAAGTGGGTACTCCATCGTCTCTCTGCTGTAATTATTGGCTAATAGTCATTAACCTGGCAAACAGAGGTTTAGCTGTATTGTTTAAAGGACTCTGGGATGCATAATGACAGACTAATATGTCATAGCACTGGGGGAGATGGGGGAGGGTTGGATTAATGAGATTTTACTGGAGGGAGTGTACAAGAAGAGGTGGGGCACGCTTGGAAAATATAGGGGAAAGAGGGCCACATTAAGCTAATTGGAAGATGAGTGCCTACTTGTAAAAGTGCTTCTAATGGCATATTTGTTTCTCTCACAGCATCACAACACTAATGCAGGGAAGTGAAGTTGTGAGACATACTGTAGTAAGGACTAAAGGGTGTTTGTCTGCAAATGTGTCAAGACATTTTTTTGTCTGGAATTTGACAAATGTATATCTTTGATGAGGTACTGCACGATTTTAAGAAAAAGTAGTTGTTTCCAAATTAACTGAACCGTAATCAAGTTTGTCCCCTCACATCCTTTTCTTGATTATTTTTGAATTCATGTTGTGACTCTGTGCTCCAAGCCCGGCCCAAACGTCTCCAAAACTCAATTGACCAGTGAACGAGGAGTGCTTGGATAGCCTCCTCTCAGACAGGGTCCAGTGCATAGCAGAACTGCTGACCTGTTCTGACAGCTGGTTGCCCCTTCCTAACACTAATAGGTTGCAGTTTGGCCTGTGTCACTGTGTTTTGGCTTTTGTTTGACTTCATGAGTGGGGAAGTGGAGGCACAGGTTAGGACTAGCAGAGGATCAAATAAATGTCTGAACCCTGTTTGATTCAGTCAGTGATTGAGACGGGGCTGGACAACGGCATGTGGGTTGGAGAGAGATTTTGGTCAAGTGATCTTGTTGATGTGTAAAAGCTTGCAAAGCTTTGTAGTTTATCTTCAGAAGCTCACTTATAGCTTGAGACTAATCCCTCACATTTATTAATGCAACTACCATTAATATTGCCTCTATTTTGTTAGCTTGTGGTTGTTAAATATGTTATGGCCATTTTTATGAAGATGTCTTAAACTGGCTAAAATTAAATTAAATGTGGCCTACCATTGATCCCCAAAACATATGTACTCTCTATTCCTATTTAATACTAAACAGAGACCCTATTCATTTGGATAATACAATTATATTTCATTTAAAAATGTTCATGCTTCTAATCAGAGTTGTTATTGTACACTACCTGGATTTATATTTATGTATTACACTCACTCACTCACTCACAAATGAATCTTTTTTTTGTCACTAGAAAACATTAAAAGACTTTTCTTAAGAAATTTTCTCAAGAAATGCTCTGGTTGTGGAACTATTTAAAGATTCACTTTCTAATCTGCTTTCATTTTTTTTGTTTCAATTAAATCGAATGGAAGTACAAATGCCCAGATGGCCATGCAGTATAAAATAATAGTGCCCAGGCTAGAATTTAAAGTCATACCTCCAGGCAAAAACTCCAGAGCGCACACAGAATGAAAGTGTAAAATGTTTTTAATGTATATTTAAGAACAAATACCCCAGTGACTATTGATGTTTCGTCTCAGAAGAATCTATTTCTCCAGTATATGTGAGGGCATGATATGAAAACACTCTGTTTTTCTGCTCTTCTTCCTCTGTGTCTCTCCTGTACTATCTCTCTTTCACTGCCTCTCTTTAAACATTTATCTTCTGTTTTCTCCTTACAGACCCTTTGTGCTTTGTGATGTTGGTTTTTACAGCTTTTTACTCCACACCAGAGTTGCCATTTATCTTTTATAGATGCCAGTAGCTAGGAGCACATATGAAATGTTACCATTTCACTGTGACTAATTGTCATCGCTTGCGTTATTCCCTTGATGTCACTGAGCCTGGTTCCCCAGGAACCTGTGTGTGAAGTATTTACTCTATGTCTCTCTGGCTCGCTTTCTCAAGATTTCTATCTTGTTCACGTGAACATCCATATTATAGAATCTTATATAACAACAGCAGCAGTTACTGTAAGAGGACAATTTTGTTAAAGCGTTCTGTCCTCAGTGCTATAAAGCATGAAGTAATGTGGGCTCATACAAGAGCACGGAATGCACTGGGTCAAACATAGTAGTTCAACCACAAACTAAATTCTCAGGATGTGCCAATATTCTTTTACCTGAACCCCTTACCATCTCTTGATGTATGTCAATGTGCACATTTGCAAGGAGTCTAAGCTTCTTTTTTTTCAGCCATTAATACATATCTCCAAAAGACACCAACAAAGTAAAGTGCTTTATTTGGAATAACGTTGAGTCCCAACAGAATTGTAGTGGTCTCTCATGATGGAAACTTACTTCTCACCATTCCTAAGCCTCCAAAATACAGAAACTAGAAAATCCAAGAGTTATTAGAAATGATCTAGAAATGATCTATTGTTAATGTTTGTAAGTTTACATATGTGCCGTTTTACATTGGTAGCCACTGTCAACCGAAAAATATATAATCAGTTGACACTGTCTTAAAATGAATGAATTAAATTATTATGACATTACCTTAAATATGACATTATTTACGGTTTTGCATCTGTCAAACCTCATTAACATATTGATCCTTTAGACCTCACTAATATACAAGCATGATACTGTAAATATGCATATGTCAAATGAAAGGAACACAGGCTCAATGACACTGTCAAGGCATAGGCAAACCCAAGCTTAAATAAACATGAGATTTTGCTGTTTAAATGTCCAAAGTCATTCCCTGATACATAGTGTAGCAGTCCCATCCTCCCTCAAGCATTTCACTGCCTTAGAAATAGAGAACACACTGAGGAAAATGCCTGCCAACCAAGGTGCGATTAGTGGCTTGCATTAATTATGCTATTATTTCTACCATATCTTCTCTTGCTTCTACACAATTTGTGTATCCCTAGGTTCCGTTTGTGTACAGAGGGAGTCCTAGCAAGAGTTCACACTTTTACAAAGCTGTTTTGTCAGTCACAGAGAGCTGCTAATCGCCCAACCTCAGTGTTTTCAATGTATTTGCTTTAGACTCTTGCCTACTGTCATCATCTCTTATTAATAATCACATTCTCAGGGATGATTTCTAGAAAAAATGTTATAAGCTATCTTACTTGTCACTCCATGAGCATCTGAATTTCATGTGCAGGGGAGATTGCCCTTAAATACTAACCCTTGCTCTATCTTCTCCTTTAACCAAACTGATTATTCACAATCAATAATGTTTTGCATTTTGTCTTCTCTCTTGTCTCTTCTGGGGCCTCTAGGATGCTGCAGGCAAGGTGCTGGACCGCTGGACCATCATGTCCCGAGAAGAAGAGATCATTACCCTACAGCAGTTTCTGCGCTTTGGAGAGACCAAGTCCATTGTAGAACTGATGGCCATTCAGGAGAAGGAAGGTCAGGCAGTTACAGTTCCCTCCTCCAAAACAGACTCCGGGATTAGGACATTTATTGAAAGCAACAACAGGTCCCGCAGCCCAGGGATTCTGACACAACTGGATAGCAGCAGCCCATCCAGCATTCACCATTTTGAGAATATCCCCAACAGCTTAGCCTTCCTCCTGCCCTTCCAATACATCAATCCAGTCTCTGCCCCCATGCTCGGCTTGCCCCCCAATGGCCTGCCTATGGAGCAGTCTGCTCTCCGGCTCCGGGAGCCCAGCCTGCCAAACCAAGGTGAACAGGTGGACACCAGTGAGTCAGAAGTGTCCCTGTCACCATTCCGCACAGGCCAGAGCCCTAGTCGTGGAGCCATGGGAGCCATGAACAACATTGAACCCAAAACAGAGCCCAACCACAGGGCATCACCCATATCACCAACCCCTTCCACCCAGCAGGCTCAACAGCAGCAGCAACAGCAGTCACAGCTCCAGCAGCAGGGCCAACAGCAGTCCCAAAATCAACCTCAGCAGTCCAACAGTTTGAGTGACCACCAAGTCCACCATCAAGTCCACCACCATTTCGTGAAGGACGAGCATTCAAAAAGCATCACCCATGCTTCCTTTTCCTCCAAGATGCATCGCATGCGTCGCATGGGATCCACCTCACGCAAGGGTCGTGTGTGCTGCAATTCTTGTGGCAAAACCTTTTATGATAAAGGCACACTTAAGATACATTATAATGCTGTACACTTGAAGATCAAACACCGTTGCACAATTGAGGGCTGCAATATGGTCTTCAGCTCACTACGCAGCCGCAACCGCCACAGTGCTAATCCCAATCCACGGTTGCACATGCCCATGCTGCGCAATAACCGTGACAAGGACCTCATCCGTTCAACCACTGGTACACCTGTCATCTCAAGCACCAAGAATGGTGGCTTTACCCTCACCAGCCCTGGAAGGCCACCACTGGGCTTCACAACCCCACCAATAGACCCTATGCTTCAGTCACCCCTGCAAAGCCCACTGGTTTTCCCCTCCCTAAAGTCAGTGCAGCCTGTCCAGCCAGTGCCCCCGTTCTACCGTACACTACTGTCCCCAGCGGACCTTGTCAGTCCTCCAGTGTCACTGCCCACCAGCCCCATCCTGCCCACAACCACCAACAGTACCACCCTGATGGACCAACAACAACATCTCCTGGCTGCTGCAGGGGCTTCACACAATAATGTTCATATGTCAGAGGTAGGACCCATGTCCCACCGCTTGCATACACATCGAGCCAATCACGACCTCAACACTGGCAGCAGTGAACCCACACCCAAAAAGAAGCCCCGTAAATCGAGCATGCCAGTGAAGATTGAGAAAGAAGTGATTGATGTGGCGGATGAATACGATGACAAAGATGATGATGATGATGACATCCACCATAATCACCACCATCACTCAACGCTTCTACACAACAATGTCAAAATGAATGGTAACTGTAACAGCAACAACAACAGTGGCAGTGGTACTGGAAACCACAGTGGTGGTAGTGGGCAGCAATCCCCTTCCCAGGATGAGATGAGCCCCGGCCTAGCTCTGAGAGGAATGATGAGACAGAGTGAAGATGAATGCAGGGAAGGGACTGGTAGTGAAAGCAGGGGTGGAAATGATCTTCAAGGCTCTGGCGAGCTTCGTTGTATGGGCAGCTTCACCTCTGAGGACCAGGACCATGAAAGAGACTTTGAGAACGAATCTGAAACCTCTGATTCCAAGATGTTCTACCGTGATGAGCTGATAGATGTGGAAGAACAGCAAAAACACAGTAGGAGTGGAAGGTGTCTGGACAAGGAACAAGACGATGAGGGTTGTGAAGAAGCCCAATTGAGAAAGGAAATGGAAGGCAAGGGTCATTCCTCACCCTCCCCTCATCAGCCCCCTATCAGGATCAAGGAAGAACTCAACGATCCTACTTACGACATGTTCTGCATGGGCCAGTATGGACTCTATAATGGAGGAATGGCGGCGGCTGCTGCTGCTGCAAGCATGGCTGCTCTACATGAGAGCTTCATCTCTTCAATGGGCTACGGTGCCAGCCCACCCAAATTCCCTTCTTCTCAATCACCAGAGGGAGACCCATGCTCAAGTCCTGACCCCAAGATCTGCTATGTGTGTAAGAAGAGCTTCAAGAGTTCCTATAGCATGAAACTACACTACAAGAATGTGCACCTCAAAGAGATGCACGTGTGCACTGTGGCTGGCTGCAACGCTGCCTTCCCTTCCCGGCGGAGCAGAGACAGGTTAGTGCAAGAACTTTAACAATTTTATTTTAATGCAATCGCAGGTAGGTTCAATGGAAATGCTTAATTCAATATTGATCATCTATTATAATTTAAAGCACTTTCTGAATCTACAGAATATACTACGTTTAATTCTATATGGAAAAGTGGTTTTATAAAAGTCATCAACAGATATTAGCATTTTCGTGAGAGCTGTGACTTTTCATTTCATGTTAAAAACAAGATTTAGCTGCAGTATTTCAGTACTGTATGACATTTTACATGGATAGGCTATCACTTAACATCTGTTAGCTAATGCAACACTAAAAAAATGTTTCAGGGACATCTGCTCCTTGTCAAGTCAGAGTTCAGAAGGGTAGGGTGTCAGGATTAAATACACATACACACACATTCAAACAAGCACTAGACTGTACCCATCAACCTTGCAGCTGCAGTGTGTTGTTTACCTGCCCTCACTACCTCACCTTGTGATAGAGAGATGGAGGCGCATATATTAACATAGACAGCGGTCTGTCAAACCACTGCATTTATTAGCGCATTAGGAGGTGAGGCTAGCTATATTCACCTGGGCTTGTTAGCACATATCAGTCCCACACACTCACTCTGCAGAATATACATGTTGTAGCAGAAGTGGCAGCAGGTTGATGCCATAACACATGCTGGAAGTACATAACGTCACTAGTGCCCTGGGCAAGCACATGCTTCTTAGGGGATTACAAACCACTGGGGTTTTTGCATCATGGGAGCACTTTTAGGTGTTGTATTGGCCAACATCCAGACATGGTTAATGAGCAGAATTTTGCAATCCTTTACATAGACAGCAATAATATCCTTTACAATTTCAAACACCTCTCATGCTCACACTTCTTTCATCTTTTTAATAGAACTTAGCTGTTTTATATAACAACCTTACTCAATTTGTTTTCATCAGGGGAATGGAAAACTAATAAATGAATTTAAAAAAAGATCTATGACAGGTGATCCAATTGGGAATCAAATCTTCCCGGAGGGACCTTTATATTTTTCCTTAGTGTGTTTTGTTTCACCCACACACTATCTCTGCCCCCCCCCCCCCCCAATCATCCGCCCAAACTGCTCCTTTTCCACCCCAAGCCTTTGATTACATTTGTCTTTTTGGTGGCATCTGTTCCTACCCCGGTTTGTTCATTAACAGCATGTAAAAGAAAGCAGGTGATTCTGAGAGTCTATTAGAATAGATGTGGGAGAGGAACAGGGGGAGCAGATCAGGAGACAAGGTAGCATTAGTGAAGGTGAAACCCTGCTGCTCACCTGACGCAACTGTGCCGACAGCAGCAAGATGACAGGAAGGGTTATTATAGCATGCATTGCCTCAGTGTGGTGTACTGCCACCGGTTTGTTAGCTCCCTTCTTTTGACAAGGCTTTAGGCATAAAGAATGCCTGAGGCATGACCAACCTGCTGTGTAACATGTGTATGCACATACACACATGCAGATGCAAACACACACACACACATGTACAAACAGATAACAGAGAAAACTGTTTGCTCTTCTCTATACCTTATCTCTTTGCAATTATTCTCTTAATGCTGTCAAACAGTTGTTGGATTATTAATGTCCTTTACTGAATTTTAAAAAGCTGAGAAAGATGAGAGCTTCATGGTACATTATAGGGAATTTTAACATGAGAAAATATTTCAGTGGCAGATAGGAATTTTGTAAACTGGAAAAAAAAAAATCTGAATCTAGCTCCATTGGTAATCAGCAGATATTGATGAGAATTGTATTGGTGCTAAGGTGGATACAGTGATTCAGACAGTTAAATTCCCACAGCTGCCTTGCTTTTTTGGTCAGTTACATAACATAGTCCTTTCATCCCGGAATCGGCTGTCATGACCCTCCTCCTGGAAACTGTAACTAAAATAAATGAGGTGACAACAGCAAAAATTAAAAATAATCATCAGAAAAGAAAAGGTGGAAAGGATGGTGGGGGGGCATTTTCACAAATATGCAACCAGGCGACACAGAGAGTTTAGAGATTAGACCATATTACACAGAAAAAAAGGCAACACCTCAATGTGAATTCTTTGTATGCTCACTCTCTTCCTGTGTCAACCTAGATGTTTGTGTGTGTGTGTGTGTGTGTGTGTGTGTGTGTGTGTGTGTGTGTGTGTGTGTGTGTGTGTGTGTGTGTGTGTGTGACAGTTTGACTCCATGATAAAACACCAGCATGTAAATGCAATTCAAACATAAAACATATGGGAGATAGAGACCACTTTGTTGCTAAGAGGGACAATTGCTTAAAACATGAAGCATCTTTAAGGCCGGGGGTGTACAATATAGCTCTGGGTGGGTGACACCAAAACACACTATTGTTTCCATACTTTTTCTGTGGGGGATAAATTCCTGATAGCATATGGGCCATAAATTACTTTGCCGCTGGTTCAAACAGGGAGCAAAAAAGCAGAAAGAAGGGCATTACAAAGCTACAGGAATCCTGGAGCTTTGAGACGAGTCAATACACAAACCGGGCTCGCATCAAATCTGTCCCTGGATAATCCTCTAATGACATAATGTATGAGTGTAATGGCGGCAATAAAACAGGAATATAATTTAGAGGTTTTCATAAGTGCACATTAGATCACACTGCATGAATGAAGATATTTGTACAAAATAATGTTGAGAATGTGCATTAAATTAGATAAGTCAAACTCCATTGTTTGTCCTACTTAGACTTTTTTAAAAACAGTGTTTTTCAGAAATTGTAAATAAGCAACTCTGTCCGGTTGTTCACCTCAGACATAAAGGAATGGAACACTTAATACTTAACACAAAGTAATCCTCTTTAAAAAATAAAAAATAACCATTACAAAAATAACCACATTTAATTGTAATAAGAGGAAGGTAACCCTGTGGCTATTTGTTGTTGTTTTTGCAGATGAATAATATATAATAATAATATATGCTAAAGCAGTATTTTAATATGCAACCCTGCCTGGCTTCCTCTTCTCAATTCCTCCCAAACAGAGCTGTTGACATCCAGCAACAGGGAAGTGCAAGTACCTCTGCATAACTGATTAGCCCATTGACCGAGTGAAAAGCCAAAGGCACGTAAACACACCATCAGACACCAGCATCAAAAGCTCTCGTATCAAAGTAAAGAAGAAAAAAGGAGGAAAGGTCATTTGATCTACTGAGAAAAACAACCAAGAGCCAATGACATTGTCAGAGTAGGACACATTGTGAATGTGCTGCCACAGAAACAAAGTATCACTAGTGTTCGTTCACTTTGGATACTTTATGACTTCACACAAATACACACACATTAGTTTACATGCATACTGTACATACACACACGGAGGAATGCAGGAAAGGATAAAGGATTTAATGTGCCCTTGAGCCAGTAAGTAATGGTTGTGTTTTGAGTGTAAAACGGAGACCAACATAAGAGACTGTGGGTATGTGTGGTTTTACGGTGGGGTGTTTTCTCCCAGCCTCCAAGCTGCCCGGTGGTAAATGATTGCATATTTATTGTGGGGAGCGAGCAGCGTCGGCAGAAGTGTTGAAGAAGCTTCATGATTAACTGCTGAATAGACGCGTGTAACAGCAATCATAACCATTATTGGCCTTGTGATTCATATATTAAACCTTTGACAAAACTTGCCTTACTTATCTCATTTTCATCTGCTGGTCCTGCTTCTCTTTTTTAACCTTCCCTCCAACACTTAAACTTCCTCCTATGTCGCTACAGCGCGTAGCTTCTTCCACATTCCCATGGTGCAGAAGCGCGCAGCCCATGGTCCCTGCATGGGCCACTGCAGAGAGAGTGAAGGTTAATTATGTTGGAGAGTCTCTTTCCTCCCCTCGCCTTCCTCTCTCTGACTCCCTCCCCTTCCCTCGGTCCCCTTACGGCATGTGGGCCCGGCTCTACTGCTTCACAATTAGCTCTCTGTTTGTGTCTTATAAACAAAGGGCACGCTGCTCATAGAGAGAATATGTAAGCAAAAGCCACACACCACAGATCAAAATATCGCTGATTAAATTACGGGAAATAATACAACATCCCTTTAATTTATGACTGTTTCTTTGTGATGTATTTTTGAAAAGAATGAGAGGAATTATTTTATTCTTAGATAAATAACGTCATTAATCAAATTCTAGTACATGAAAATGTTTTTCATGTTATGTTTAATGCATATTTAATGTCTATGCAGTCATTTATTTGAGGATCCTCAAATCATTGTTTGCAGCCTATGCTGTTCAACACACTGAAATAATGCAAAGCAGATATAACAGTGACAGAGAGTGATAAATGTTACTAAAACTCTTGTCCTCCCACTTATACCTAAAACCTCATAACACACCCCAAATGACAGGAAAGACAAAGAACCACTCGTGTCAGTTTAACACCACTCAGCTTTCCATCTCATTTACACATTATGAGTCATTTAGACAACACACACACACACACACACACACAGACATAAAAACAAGGGCAAGGGCCATCAGATGAACCTAAAGATGATTAACACCAGTTGGGACGGACACACTCTCGCTCTACCTCCTCTGCACAGTCAAAAATGGGCTCTCTGGAGGCCTCCCCCATCTTTTGGGCAAAGATGAGACTGTCAAATTGGTTTGCCAGCCACATTACTGGCCAACAGGGAGGTAGAGATGGGAGGGGGGGGCACTCAGGAGTTGGGTTTGGGGGAGGAAAGATCGAGCGTGCAGAAGTGTAGTGATGGAGGTGGAGGGGAGTGGGAAATGGGGCATAAAGTCTAAATCTGATAAATGATGGGATAAGTGCATTATGCCCACTGTGTGTGGATTCAGCTGACTTATTTTGATTTTCAGGGTAAGCTAGGAGGCATTGCCAACACAGGAGTTAAATAATAATGTTTATGCAAATAATCATGAACTGGGCTCTTATTCTCCTCTTCATCTCTTGAGATTAAATCATTTCCAAAATGGTTACAAATGATTTATCATAAAATGCCTTTTTCTTCAATTTTTTTTATTTTCATATACCTGTATAGTAGAATAAAAATTGTAGTAAATGTGAATATTATTCATATATAAATTGTTGTAATATTCTAACAATATGGTGTGCATTTCTGAGTATTTAAGGCTATAGCGCAGACTACTTACTGCATGATATTTAGCATGTTTAACTATAATATCTAAAACTGAGATAGACATGGTTAACTTAGAGCTTATTAGCAGTGAGAAGGTGTTGTTATAGAGATGGAGACATGTTGCAAAGGACCTGCCTACCTGAGCATCATCAACAGCATCCTGAGTTTCAGGCTTGACTGAGCAAATCTGTGGCCCCTCTTCATGATAAAGCCTGTTTGGTATCCCTGCAGAAACTGTGCCCATTTCCTTATATACTGATTACTGACTACAGCATATTTCAGACTATTTCAAAACACTCTGACCTCTCATAGCCAAGTGTCCACACATGTGTTTGACAAGGCCGGGATACAGCGCCACAGACATTGAATCATGACTCCCATATTTTAGCCATAAGTTAACACCACATGGGTGCAACTGTACTATCAAAGGACAAAAAAGAACAAAGGATTTATCAAGTCTTTTTGATCGAAGTCCCGCATGGAAGTAGTATATTTTCCCTTTTTCACACACACACACACACACACACACACACACACACACACACACACACACACACACACACACACACACACACACACACACGCAATGACAGCCACGGCCAATCGATTTGCCACGCTCTTTCTCCTCAATGCTGACGATGCTTGAGTGGACGGGTTCCTGGTTGCCTGGTTCACAGAAAAGGGTCCCTCAAATGAATGTATTTCTACCTCTTGCAGGACAATGTCGGATAGGGAAGTAAATAATTAAAGGAAAGGGACCCTTTTTGACTGCATCAACCCTGCCACTGCTGGTAAGCTCTACTATCCATTGTGACTCCATTTTTGGCCATCCTGCTCAGGATGACCGTTTTCTTTTGAATTTTTTGAATTTGTTTTACACAGTCGTGCCCTCCCTGCATGGAAACCCCTCACATTATAGGAACTGAGTGTTTGCATATTATTTTTTTATTTGATGTAAGTGCTTCATGAGAGGAATGGGCCTTGTGTATGTCATACCTGACGCAGGTAATTAGCTGCTTTTGTTTTGTTTCTGTGTTATGCAGTTTTTTTTTGTGACATGTGTGCAGTGGGTCCCCTTTTTCTCAGTCTGACTTGGTAACTGTGAAATTGGAGCGAAAAAGGCATCGACTCAGATCTTGTAAGCTCATTTCACCTTGCACCATCTTGTAGCATGGCTTTGTTTGCTAACTGAAATTCTCACTAATTGTATCTTGGCTTAAGCATGGCACTTGTTACTTCGTTTCTTTTATCAGCTGTAGTACATTGTGTGATACAGTTAGCCTTGTGTTTGGGAAAAATGCCCATCTTAATTAAATCCAGGGCTACATAAAGACATGTTCATTGAGGTGCTCGATTAAGCCACCTCCAGTAGGGAATGAATGCGATAATGCTGTCAGGGCCTAGTGCTAATATGCTATCCAGTTCCCCTCGATTATCACATTACCACAGCTCGAATCAATTGATAAACTCCCATTCAATATGGTGGAGTATTTAATTGAGTCAGAGTCTATTGGATTTGAGGGCTGTGCAGTGCAGACATGCTGACAGCGGTAAACACTAGCAGGATGCTCGCTCTCTGTGCAATCTTTTTCTGAGGAGAACTGCAGGATGAATTTCTGTTTCTGTGTGACTGTCTGTGTGTACACATTAGTAACAATAATATGTAGTGGTTCTTAAATATTGAATCTTTGTAGCCTGGTACCATTTCACAGAATTAAGATCAATTGAAAATATGGAAGTACAAATACATGTATTTCAACATTGTGGCTATTTTGTATTTGAGAGGTAATCTTAATTCCTCATACACTTGAGCCTTCTGATTTACAATCTGTCTCCCCACAGGCACAGCTCCAACATCAACCTGCACCGCAAACTGCTGACCAAAGAGCTGGACGACATTGTCCTGGACCCCCAACTCCCGCCACTGCCCAAGGACCTGCGAGCCGAGTTACTGGCCAAGATCTACGCCGGGCACCACATGGGCTTGGACCCATATGCCGGGATGGGTATCGGAGGCGCCAGCCTCCGGCCCACTGGCCTGAACCACAATGTCCGTTCCCTGATGAGCAGTGAGTATCCCCACCACCCTCTCAACCATAACCTTAAAAACCACCACACCAACGGCTTCTCCCGGGGCCAGCCAGATGACTACATGGTGTTGGACCTGAGCACCACATCCAGTGTTCAATCCAGCAGCAGTGTCCACTCCTCACATGAGTCAGACGAGGGCAGCGATGAAGGCATGCTATTGGATGACTTGGAGGAGGAGGAGGGAGAAGAGGAGGAGGAGGAGGAGGAGGGCAACAGCGAGGGGGAGGACTGCTCCCAGCATGCCGAGGGGCAGGCTGAAGGAAGGCATCGGGATGAGACTGGAGAACTAAGAGGTGAAGGACATGGTGAGGGGTTGGAACCTTCCTCTTCACCATTCCTCTTTTCGTCCACCGGGGGCAGTAACGGTGGTAGCAGTGGGATCCTCTGTAACATCTGCCATAAAATGTACAGCAACAAAGGAACCCTGCGTGTGCACTACAAGACTGTGCACCTGCGCGAGATGCACAAGTGCAAAATCCCCGGTTGCAACATGGTGTTCAGCTCTGTGCGCAGCCGTAACCGACACTCTCAGAACCCCAACCTCCATAAAAACATGCCCTTCTCTACAATGATAGACTAAATAATGACTTGCTACTCGACCCTGCTGTCAGTCGGCCCACTCCTCCCTTCATTCCTCATCCTTATTCCTCCTCAAATTAGCTTTTTATCCCAGCCCAGGGCCATCAAATACAAGCTAAATGCCTGTATGCCTCCTGCCCGCCCTCTGTAAGTCATTGCAAGACATTTCTATGTCCCTCTATAAAATTCATCGACTCTAAATACAGTTTATTATTGTGACCTTTGACTTTTCCTTCTTTGGAGGAACAGGAAGACGCTCTTGCGCATGGAGTTTGCTTTATAACAAAACTCCAGTCGTTGTTTTTTTTTCATAAACTCCTCCATCTTTTCTTTCAGACTTCTCCCCACCTTGTTTTTATGTCAATCTCCAAAGAATCTATTCAAACTCTTATTTGTGACTTTGCCTGCAGAAATGATAGTATTGAAAAAAAAAAAAAAAAAAAAAAGAAAATCTTGTTGTATTTGTGTAATGATAGCTTTTAAATGAACCCGTTACAAAAGCATGACAGCTTCATTTGTAAATAATGTCCCAAGAGGCTTTTGGTGTAAAAGAGTTGTGTTGATGGTTGTTTGCTTCTTTTTTCTCTCTCGTTATGGTTTTATGTTACAGTCCAGTACAATACTTCCAGCTATAGGCAAGAAAGAGGTAGCATCTTACTAGCTTGACTCATTTATGTTAGCTTCAAAGACACATTTTAAACTGAGTCCTAGGAAAAAAAGAATATCATGTGACTTGTTTTATCTACTTGTTAGATATTCAGAGGTTGCCGGCATGCTTTTTTAGGCTCCTACACTGATATCATTCTCTGTATTTCTATTTTCTTTTTGTCTGTTATGTTTATGAGCTTTAGTATACAAATTCAGTTTTTGCACTTTGCATCTATACAAGGGGATGTGTAATATTATTATAATGAGGACTTTTGCAATGGTGAGTTTAGGTGTTATTCGGGGTCATTGATGGCTACAGTGCCAAGGTAAATGATAATACCTTCAACATACTTGTGCCAGTTTCTTTTTGCACGTGCTCAGTTTCAAACAGTTTCACAACAGAAAACGTCTTGCCTCCCTGAACAAAACCTGAGATCTGCCCACGTCGCTAAACAACGTATTCAGAAAGCGTCTCCAAAGTCTTTTGCCTCAAAGCAAATCCAAGTGTGACTGAACATAAACTGCTGTTTCACAAACACAAAGGAGTTAAGTATTGATAATACTACTATGTATTGACTCCTCCTCTTTTTGTTTAATTTGTGTATGGTTGCCAGTTATGAACCCGATAATTACTTCAGGAGGTTTAGTGGGGAAATCTGTGAAAAGCATGACATTATTGTGACATTGTCAAACAAAGTTATCAATGCAAGAACTCATGTTTGTTCTCACAAAAGGCATCTTAATGAAATATGACTGTCCCATAGATTTGAGAAAAAAGATGAAAATAGTCATTCAACTGTGACCAAAACAAAAGTGCTTAAGAAGAGCTCTTTCAGTGTGACACCGTGTACTTAAATCATAACCCCATTGGATTAATATGATGCACTTGAGTCTTAAATCTTTTGCTGTAATATTTTCGGTATCGGTTGCCATTGCTGAGTGTCGGCTACAAATGTACTCCTTGAAAAATGTTGCCATTTTTCTGGCTGTTGTTTGCAGACATTTTTAACATGTCCATGACTGTCTTACGGTACAACTATTTCCAGTAACTGGGCAAAGTAGCCAAGGGAAGGGGTATTTATTGGTGGGTGATGTATCTTCATGGAGATGTTTTTGTCCAGTAAAAGAATATTTTTTGTAAAAAGACAAAAAATAGAGATTGTTTCTCAGTTTGACTTGTTTATCAATGTAATAGCAATGCGTTGTGTTACTATACAAGGAGATCTTCTCTCACTTGACTGGTGCTACACACAGAGGGAAAAATATGCAGTGTTATGTGGTGTGCTGTACAGTATTCACAACACCTTACATCCATAAGTTCCATTTATTTCATACTTAAGCCATTTTGCAATATAGACATGACCTATTCTAGTGTAATATTTCATGTCTTTATTTTTTTTTTAAGACTCCACCTTTATGACACATGCAGTTTTCAGTCCTCTCTTCTCAGAGATAAAGGGAGCGAGACAGAGAGCTGAGGCTGATGGAAAGGTTGCGGAGGTGGAAGGCTGACTAGGGAGGAAAGGATGACAGCAACGATCATTAAAATTGTGCTGCTTCTCCGTTACCTGGAGGCGTCCCTGCCATTCCAGCTTCTTCTGTCTAATAACTCACTTGTCACTTCGTTACACTGCCAGGCTCCAAGGTTGCTGACAAGACTGTGACACAGACAGAAAGAGAAAAAGAAGGAACGATATTGTGCGCTCTGAACAATTCAATTTGACCCATTCATTTTAGTTGAATCTAATTCATCTATTCCTTTTCTATGCGTGCTTATTCATATTCAGGGTCACTGATAATTCAATTCAATTCCTTTCTCTCATTCTGTTTTTCTCTTTGTCTGTCAGAGCGCAGTCATTTAACAACCGCCTTACCCATTTCTTCAACCCGCCACTCACTTACCACCTCCACACCCCACAGCGCAGGTCCTACAGGGACACACACTAATAGTGTATGCTTAAGTTCACCGGACGGCCACGGCATAGGAAAAAGGGATGGGTAATTGCCTGTTTATCCCAAGTGAAGGGAAAATTGAGTACAGGAACCCCTGCCTTCTCCCAGGAGTGGGTTTCACTGAGGCGCTTGCTGCCTCATTCATTCATTCAATCCCCCCGGCCCTCGCTCCGGCAGAAAAAAAAAAAGTGCTACTCCAGGAACCCTGCTGACAGCTGTCTCTCTAACACACAACCATACAAATACACACACACACATGCACACAGAGGAGAGTGGCGCACACTCACACATGCTTCCTACTTACAGGCCAGAAAGATGACAAGAACAAGATGACTTGTTAACCTCTAGCGGTGAAGGAGATGGGGGCAGAGAAATATTATCGCCACAGGAAATGAAACTCTTGCATTAACATTATAGCTGCCGCTGCCACTACATAGAAAGCTAATATTCTATTATGAAAAATGGTGTGAGCTAGCGCTGAGTCAGGAATGGAAAGTCCAATGCTTTTTTTAATTATTTTTTCAATTTAAATATCCAACCGATAATTATTGGAGGCGTTTTACCTAGAGAGGACACTGTTTAATTAAGAAAATCTAATAAAAAAAGCCAGCAAGCTTTTTGATTTGGACTCTATAGAATTAGAGGAGCTGTTCGTACCCGACATATCAAATGTTATTTTAATGTAAGTGTGCTCTGCCCTGTTAACCTCGGCTTCTATGCCCTTCTTGATTTGAGAAAAGTTTTTCACACTATGTTCTGTTCCTTGCTGTCCATTTCTCAAGCAGTAGCTGCAGTGCACGACCTCTGTCTGTGTACTTGTGTGTGCCAGGCTGAAAAATGAATACCATAGAAGAGATTACAGCCCCCTTCTCTCACCTCCTACGGGCTCCTTACGAGTCCTGCATGGTGTTGGTGATGCCAGCAGAGCTCAAGAGCTGCAAAAGGCTGAAAACAGAGCTGAGAACACATGCGAACCTCTGGGAGACGGGGAGACTGACGGCAAGAGAGAGGGAGAGAGAGAGAGAGAGAAGGGAGAGACTGTGGAAAGGGATCGGGCTTAGAAAGTGGTCTGGCTGGAGCCTTGCGGCAGTCACTTAACAAGGCAGGGGAGAAAGAGAGGTACACAGGGAGAGGAGAGAGCAAGAGAGCAGCAGGGCCAGGACTCCCCAGGAGTCATCGTCAGCTTCGTCTAGATTGCCTGCCGGAGAGCGATCGAGCCACCCCTCACATTTGCACCCCTCTCCCCTACACTCTCCTCTCCTCTCCTCTGAGAAATGACCATCAATTTCCTCCCTCTCCTCTGAGAAAGCCCCCAATCCAATCTTTGTCTTTCTCACTTCTCCCAGCACATGGGCCCAGGTGCATTCTGCTACCTAGTGATTGGGCTGTGGATCCGCAAGAACACGTCACTCAGAGCGCCTCATTGGCCCAGACCACTGGAGTGAATCTTTAATATTTGATTAGAGCGTCAGGCATCAATTATTCTGTAATTCTACATGGCACACAGTGGGAGACGTGGATGGCAAAACGGCTGAAGTGGCTGACCTGTTAATCACGGTCCGTTTTGTTCATGTCACGGATGGAGTGAGTACAATATAGGTGTAAGTGGAGAGGATGAGAGGTGACACCGCATGCAAACTGTCCAGTTAATGTAGCTCATGGAACAAAGCGGGATTCAAATGTTTGATGGGACATCATCAGAAATATGCAGATAGGAGAAAAATACACATTTGTATAGATGCTTCAGTCTCATGTGAAATGTTCTAAAAAACATACCCTCAATAATTTGAACTGGAACCTGTGAAATATCGAGAATGAATTCATTTAATGTTTTCCATTGTGCCAATTATATTTTACAGTCTTAAAGTATAAATAAGCTTGAAGACCTAGTGAATTTAGATTTATGTTTTCACTCGTGTTTTTGTGTATACAATGCATTTGCGTCTTAAAAAGCCTGTGTTAAGGCACTGGCACTCGACAGCGTTGCATGGCTACATCGTCGCACTGCAAAGAATGAACAGAGCAGAGGAGCTTGCGTCAAAATGGTGATTTGGAAGCCTCATGAATACTGTATGTACCTAAACAGGTGTTTCCCATTTGCAGACAGGACAGAAAAAAATGGTCCTCTTTTTAAAAGACTCTTGTTTCTTTCTTTTATTTGTTTTTTTTTGCCTTTCTTGTATTTGTTTCTGTATTATAACTGTCTATGGTTTTTGCATAAAATGCATAAGGGTTTTGGGATGTAAATGGAATTTTATTCATATTTTGTCCAAATACCTCTTGTAATTTGTATCAGAATTCTTGTACAATTTTTATATTAAAGATTTATCAGTCACTGGCACTTTGTCATTGCAATTTTATTCAAATTCTATTATATTTAATTTTATTAGGAGTAGCTTGAAAAGACACCCTTCTCCATAATGTAGTAAAAAAATGCAGAGCCCCGAAACAATGTGTCAATCAAGCCATTTTAACAAGACACTGATTTCAGCAGGTTTTACCGGGCTCTTAATTGCTCTATGATAAAAATCACAAGGGAAAAGGCTATCTTGACCAATTAGTGGACGATTAGATTAATAGAGTTATTAAAAGATGTACTGGCATGAGGAGAAGGTGCTGCTGGTCTTAGCAAATTAGTAAGATGGTCACTGACAGAGGGAAACAAAGGACATACAGCATCATATTCTGAAATTAAATTAAATACCCTTGTGAAGCAACTATGTTATGAGAAGACATGTATACTAAAAGTACTTCAAACTGGCTTCATTTGACACAAAAAAGCACAGAATATGCTAAAATCAAGAAATGCCTTTTGAAATGAACATCCCTTTCATCCCTTTATTAAAGAGATCTAGCAAACCATCAACAATTTCATTTATGTCTCCACACGAAATGAAGAATATTAACATCTATGAATATTAATGTCAGTCAAAGGAAGAAAAAAAAAAAAGCGTAACAATAGAAGAACAAAGTGACACCGCAGACAGAGATTGACAACGACAACGGACAAATGCAGGGTCATTTTGCAAAAGCGACCTGTGCTGACATCATTTGCTGTGACTGGGGGTCAAATTACAAATTGATATGAGCTCCAGCAGGGATGTCATGTTTGCTCTGGTAACCAACAGGAACATAATGCCTCCTCCCTCCCCTCTGTGAATAGGAAGGAGTGACACAGGCCTTGTTGACCTTGAATTAGACACCATTCCTCTTTGTCACACACCAGTTCCTTGATCCTGTCATTGTTGATAACTACGCAACACACGCACACACACACACACACACACACACACACACACACACACACACACACACACACACACACACACACACACACACACACACACACTAGATTTCAGAAATATAGTGCTAGATGGTATTGATTATATGCAGGGTTAGTAAAGGATACTCCCCCCGCTTTTCACAGATATCCTCAGCCACCCATCTTCAACACACACACACACACACACACACACACACACACACACACACACACACACACACACACACTCCCTTTCTTGGCGACAGCCTCCCACCAGGGAGGTGGTGGGTGCTGTCCGCCGCTAAGATGACCTCCCATCTACGGTGCATGTTTCTGGCGGCAGCAAGCCATCGATTGGCCTGACAAACACGCTAGCCCTCGGCTGACCTTTCAGAAGCAGAGCTCTTTGCTGTGTGTGTACATACAGACAAACAGACAGACGGGGCGAGCTTTGTTGTGTCTGAGCTGGAAAGGGTGCTGCCAGGGAGGGAGGGGGGTCAGGGTAGAGAGGTTGACAGGGCAAAGATGTCCATCAGTCCATCTGTCTGTCTGACCTTAGAGTCAGTCCATTGAAGAGTCTGCATCAGTCAATGATGTGCTGGGTTTAAATGTTAGATTTCAGAAATAGGTTTCCAACGCAAGTGTGGTTGACTTACAATAAGATATCACATTTGTTATTTGAGCACTGTAAACCTGTGACTACCAGAGAAAAAGAGAAATCATTAGCTCACATTCACCATCACATTTAGGGGAAAGTACAGTATATATAGGACAAAAAAATAGGACATAGCTCCCGTTTCCAGCCACAAGCAGCAGTGAAACCCAAGCGAGGCTGCATGTTACAGAGGTTATCTTAAAAATTCAAATGAAAGTCAATAGTGCCTGCAAAGCATTTATGGCTGTAAATGTCTACACGTATCATGTACTGTCCCGTCTGCAATTCAACAGAATTGCATGTCTTTTCACTGTGGCAGGAAGTCAGTGCTGTCAGAAAGAACCAATTCCACAACAGACAGAACATGCAATGTCATGCAATAGGGGGTAGAAGAAAAATCAAACCATAAAAGCAAAAGTGTTAACTAAACTAGGCAGACAAAGAGAACGAACGCCACCCTAAAAGCCTGTATAATTACACACACAGTACAGAAAAAATACGGTCTAATTGGTATCTATTTTGTTATTAGTTTATCATTTTATGAGATTCCTTCACAGGCAGGAGCAACACCAGCTGCTGTCATTCTCTTGGCTAGCAAAGTTATGTGTGTGTGTGTGTGTGTGTGTGTGTGTGTGTGTGTGTACACTGTATATACAGTATAAAACATATTATAAAAATAGATTTAAAAAATCCCTTTCCCTTCAAGCAACAAATCACCTTCTGAAAAACTTGTTTTAATCTATAAGCCATATCAATAGTAGAGTGAAGAATGTATTAAGTAGTGACCACATCAACCAGACAGTATTGCAGCACTCTGCAATACTTCACTGTGTGAATCTCTTAAGGCTCAAAAAGGTCAGTTTGTGTTTCTGTATGAAATGATCAGTAAAAACAGATAAGTATGTGCAGGACATACAAATACAGACCAATAATTCTGTAAGTGAGCTACATACACTATATTCACATTAATAAATGTGATTTCTGTATTTTGTTTCTTCCAACATCTGAAATGTGTCTTCAGAATAATCACTCAAATATACCCACAAGAAATCCACTATCGTCAATGCACTGAAAGCAAAAATCAATTTTCATTGAGGACTAATTGATTGTAATTGCACATTATAATTAAAGGTAAATTACCATAATTTAGGGGGAAAGAGCAGTAAAGATTTTTATATTCCACTACTTTATCTTAGAGCTGCTAAATTTAAATATTCATATTTAATGTGACAATGAACAGAGACATTTCTTTCAACTTTTTGAAGGGAGCAATTCATAATTATACTGAAAGAGACTGGATGAGTTTGAGCAGAAGCACTTATTAAATGCTCGCGCATTGCTCAGGAAATGTGGAGTTAAAGGGAATAAAATAGATGGTCACTCCTGAATTCTTATAAAAACTCATCTGTGGTAACATGAGCCTTGGCTAGGATGGACCACATACACATATAAGACTTTTTACTGGGCCTTATTGATTTGGTTCTACACCAGTGAGGCCTGCAATGCTGGCTAATGCTATTGACGAGCCATCAGTCTTGTCCAGAAGTGTGGAGGCATGCAGCTCTTTTTCCAAGACCAACCAAGGAAGGAGAGAGGAAGAGGAGAAAAGAAAGAGAGGGGAAAAACATCAATGGACAGTGATGGAGAGTAGGGAGGAGTGCGAAGATGCAAGCACAGCAGACAGACTCAGACCCCTGTCCATGGTTTGGGAACACTAAATTAGAAAAAAGACAAAAGGGATGAGAGAGGGAGAAACTGTAAACAGCTGCATCGATCCAACTAGTGTTGGGCAAATCAAACCATTACAGCCAGAGTCTCATGCCCCGGAGTTGAGGGAGATAGTGTGAATATCTATACACTGCCCTGGTGAGGAAAAAAGTTTGCACCAGCACACGCTGGATCTCTTTTAAAATTGTTGGACTTACTAACTCTTTAGTTTGCTTCACCCGCTAAATAACAAGGTGGAAGTGCAGCAGGATAGGAAGGGGTTAACTCCGGCGAGGGTGGAAGAGAGGATGAAAAAAGCCCTCTGGCAACCCAGGGACAGAGGGAACGCTGAACTCATCACAAACCCCTCTCCTGGCGTCCGCCAGCACATAATGACCCCAACAAGACGGGAATCCCTTTTAATTAAAGTGAAGGGAGATCAGTTAAGCAGATGGTTGCCGACAAATATTAGGGGAAATAGAATGTTTAATGGTCTGTGCACTTATCGCAGGCTATTTTCCACACCCAGCCCCAAACTGATAAACAGGACAGAGCCTTGTTAATCAACCTTACAACCTTTAAAGCCCAAGATAAGAGAATAATTCGGGATCTTTGTAAATTAGCTTGAGATGTGGCTAAGACTCTGGCCCCTCGCGTACTCAGGGCCAGACTGTCGAGGAGGGAGAAGAATTTCTATCAGTGTAATAGCCTTGCGCCGTGGTGAAGAAGTTTGGGGGGAAAAGTACTATTTCTAGGGGATAAAGATATATTTTTCCGGTGTTTTCCTGAGTTTTTTATTCCCCTTGTGGTTTGACCCTCTTGCCACCACCCTACTGCGCTCTTATCAGTGACACAAGAGAGTCACCCGCCTCCGTGGAAATAATCTAAACAGAGAGGCGGGGAATCGGCAGCCCGAGCCGGTGGCCTGTGTGAGCAGGTTAACGGGCCCTCACCCCTCTCAGTCAGACACAGGTGGGGGTGGCCTGTGTTTATTTTGCAGATGATGGATTGAAGAGGAAGGGATTATCGACAACAGTAGCAGCCCTTTGAGAACACTAGCAGGTACTATTTTGCTATAAAAAGCCTGAAAGGAAAAGTTTTTCTTTAGATAGCATACTGCAGCTTTTTCAAAATGCATGTGGTTCCAGGCTCATGATATTAATGTGTTACTCTAGTTCCATCATTAACCATGGTTTCGCATTATGCCTCACACTCAAATTATATTAATTCAAAATTAAAATCAGACCCAGAACACTTTTTGTGTCCAGTAAAACAATAATAGACCAAAATCTCTCAAAGATGAGAATCTGCTTGTTTTTTTATGTGATGAAATAGTAATGTTTAACACCACAGTGGTGGTGGTGGTGGTGGTGGTGTTTCATTCACTGGGACATGCTTTGAGTATTGCAGCATGACTTGCTGCTTTTGGTAAATTCAACAACTTTTAATAACAATATTTCACATATGTGCTACAACAGCTGTGCAGTAATTATGTCAACATGTCAAACAACACACACATTTATTGTTTTGCTCTCATTTGAATCTACACATATATTATATAACTGGCAAAGCTAAATCAAGTGTGTCCACTTCTCAGTATTCCACAGAAACCACTGATCTTGTCTTTCGATCCTGTTTCTTTAGTTCATTAGAGGTTTGTACTGTATGTTGTGACCACACTGATACAAACAATACAATTAAAAAGCCTGCAATAAACTGAGACAATTTACATAACTTATACTGTCCTCAGTGACCGTAGACTTTTTGCCAATGCAAATTTCCCCTCCAGTATATTTTACCTTTTCTTAAATGAAAAACACATTGGCTGAACTCGACTCCACCTCTTCCCACCCCCATCTTTTCTTTTCTTTTTAAAAAAAAAAATCACACACAGCAGAACCATACTTCATTTAGCGAGCGTTCAGAGCATTTCTCTCTCTTTTTTTTTTTTTTTTTTTTACCAGTTAAGCTTTGTAGCTGGTCTAAGCTCTGTTGTTACCTTCCTGGCCCCTTGGAAAAGGGACACTGGATTGAAGGTAATTGCGTAGAGAAATGCAGACATTTATCAGTGCTTGTGGTTTGGGACCTTAAATGGTCCTGCTGACAATTTTCCCTTACAGTAGGCCACTGTGGAGCTGGCAGGTTCTGTTCGGAGCCCCAACGCTGGGCTTGAAGGCTCAGAGTGCTGCCATATGTTGGACCTCACCGGTGCCAGCAGCAAATGTGCTGAACAACGAGACTCAAACCATGAACTCCGTGCCTTGGCAGAGGGCGGGTGCACGGGCTACTTGCAGGAGTGAAGAAATATGCAGTTCACAAAAAAAGATTACGTATGAAAGTATGTGTTTTTGTGTGTCCAACCAGTCTGTCCACCTGTCTATTTGTCTGTCCAGTGTCAGATTGAGAACATATTGCATCCCACTGTTTCTTCAACACACACATGCATAGCCATGGAGAACATCCCAGATTGCAATGGGTCACACCTGGTTATGCTTCTCCCCTGTCTCCCCTCTCGCTCCACTCCCCGGTTCCCACACCGGCGGCATCTGGAACCTATTGGCGGCAGAGTCACACCGAGCCATAAAGCCCTCAAAGGCTCACAAACGCACTAGGGGTAGAACGTCAAACAATGTTGGCCCAACAAGCTGCCAACAGACACAATGCATCTTGAACCTGAACAAACCCCACTGCTCATTTTTTATCCTCTCCGTCTCTCTGTATGTCTCCCTGAACCATTCCTCTCTTTCTCTCTCTCTCACAAACACCACCTGGGAATGAGTCGAGGGAGAATTTTTACATTTTTACCCCTAAATGGAATTGGTACTGATGCTGAGGGAGCTAAATGCGGCTCAGGCGACTGAGACCGTGGAGAAACAGATACTGATGAGGCCAGAAACTGGCTGTCAAAATAGCTTGTAGCAGAAACACAACACTAACAGTGCATCCAGATCTTGGTGTATTTAAACAGGCTCTGGCTGGATCTGTTTAAGGTTTTAATCAAACGGTCTGTTTAGCCACCATGCTCTGCCCACAGTGTCACCAAAGGGTTAATGACCACTTATGCCACCCGACAGATAATGTGATCTGTCCTGGATAGGATCTCAGGAGTGTGAGCGAGACCCTTTGTCACACGGCCATCCTTTTAGACATGAGAGGAGCGGGGGGTGGGGGTCATTCTGTCACAGCCTTGTAATGCTCTTATCGATTCTCCATATCTGTTACGGAGGCTGGGAAGCACGTCCCAAATTCGATATGCTTTTAATAGGGGCCAAGTTCTCCAAACAACACAGTGCCGATCAAAATGGAAAAAAATAAAAAATCTGAAAAGATGACAGCAGCAAGAACAAAGCTTTTGCAATTGAGCAATTATATAAAACTGAAGTATGTTATGTGTAGTTTGTCTGGCAGTTCCCTTACATGCTTTATATATTGCCTTCTTTCTCCCAGCCATCTCTCCCCTTTTTGATTTCTATGGCATAAAAATGTTGGCCCAGTGTTTGAGCACAAAAATCTGTGTTGGAGCTCTTTCAAACCAGCATTTTATTGCAAACAAATGTTGCCTTTGATACTGGCTACAATGGGTGATACTTCACTGTTTGTTTGTGCTGGAGGTGAAAATGAGTTGCTAACATTTGGAAGGGAAAGCTTGTGAAATATAACGCAGCAACAACACACACACACAGAAAAAAAAATGGCACTCTTTAATGTCGTGCAGGAGCCTGCAATGTTTTTCCACTCATTAGAGGGACTTTGAAGTGTGTGTCTGAAACTTAAGCTTGGGAAACCTGACAGAGACAAGATTGCGGTGCACACGTTCTTCTCCAAGAACACCGCGACTCAAGGTAACATATCCACATCCTATTAGTTTGTGGTAAACTTACCAATTGGATGCAGACAGACTGTGGTATTAGGCAGTACAGAATTTGATCATGTTGCCCGTAGTATAAAATAGAGTAGGTGTACATGGTGAGATAACTACAGCTCTGTCAAAGTTAATTTCACCTCATGACTATTACCACTACAGTATTATCAAAAAGAAAAAAAAAAGGTGGATTTTGTGTGAGAAGCAATATAAGTGCTTTGCTGGGCTCAAGTTGTAAGGACTCCAGTGAGGGGTGGTGCAAAGTCTTGCCTCTTCACTGTCAGACCCTGGGGTGCTGTCTAAATTAACTGGGACGAGTGGATTGTTAGAGGGATGACCCTTTCCCTATTCATCCGGTTCTTCCTCCACACACACACACACACACACACACACACACACACACACACACACACACACACACACACACACACACACACACACTTCATCACACATACACACTCTGAACGTCAACCGCTAAGCCTCAATAAATCTGATAAGCCGCCCTGGTGGCTTCTGTGGCCAATCCGCACAGAGAACAACAAGGCCGGTATCAGGAAGCTGCAAAGCCCTCGTCAAGCGGGACTCCAAAGTACTCTGAAGGGCCGCACTCGCACCCCTGAAAGCTGGCCCGTCTCTCAGCTCTCCGTTACCCCACCCCAGCTCCTACCCACCACCCCCACGCCTGGGTGATGTCATTATTGAAGTCTTTGGCGTGCTATCCGAGGAGTAAGTTACCACTGACAGGTTCAGAGCCTGGCTGGCTCACCCATGAGGATTCATGACTTTGAAGCTATTGCCCTTAAGCTGCAAATTATTCTTTTCAGGCTCTCTCTGCTCTACCTACGGCTTTAATCCACACCCTCCTTCTCCTCAGTGCACTACTACAGCTCTACCAGACTGCACCCACTAGCCTGAACACACATACAAGTATTTTAGATAGTGGTAGAGCGATACGGACACACACACACACAGAGAGAGAGAGAGAGAGAGAGAGAGAGAGAGAGAGAGAGAGAGAGAGAGAGAGAGAGAGAGAGAGAGAGAGAAGGCAAACACATGCTTACTCGCTTTCCTAGATATCTGGAAACACATACTTTATTGAATAGCCTCATCCCCCCTCCTCAGCACAGTAAAGTTAATAACACCAGCAGGGCAGAGCAGTACCAGGCTCCAGCAGCACCGGCAAAGATCCTCTCAGCCCCAGCCCATCCATTCCTCACTCCCTTCATCAGCACTTAGTGGACATCTGTGCAGTGCCAGCCCTCTCCATATGCCACGGCGGTCAGAAGACAAACGACCATGTCAGTGCAGTGGCACGCCTGTATGTCTGATGCCACACAGGGGTGCAGGGTGGGTGTGGTGAGGGACAGAGACAGGAAGAAGGCCAGGCCCAGTTAGGAATGAGCTGGGTGTGCAAAGCAAAGCAGCCAGCACACAGGGAAAGGGGCAATAAGTTATCTAAACTGTAGACACATGAAATACCAAAACTAAGAAATGACTCATATGGTCAATGAGGCCTGCGTGGAAAACAAAGAAAAACACTTTGAACACTTGCAGTCTGCGGGCCATGGAGCTGGTTTTGCTTGTAATGGCCCATTAACTTAGCACATACAGTGCGCTATATTATTGCATGTTAACCTCTTCCAAAAGCACATCATAATTTATTTTGATTAATTGTCTACCTTCTGGTCAATTTCAACTTGCCACCTATCCATCCATTTTTTATATACTCTTATTCTGAGAAGGGTTCTGTGGGTTGGAGCCTATTCCAGCAGAAACTGGGCAGTCAGTGGTTTCCATTTATTTTGCTATGTTGATCAAATAAACTAGTACAGACTAAAGTGTATTAAGTACTACATGGTATTACAAAGTCAACAGAGCATTAATTACTACTTAATATGCAGTTGCTGAAAACTAGTTTAGTGTTTTATTGTAGGTGCATTACCACACTAGGTATTAGAGTCAGCCTACTATTCACAACCTTTGTAATATATCCCAACTGGGTTTCTGGAGCCCAATATCCATATGAGCTTAAAAAAACAACATACTAAGTGGGACTACTCACAGATGAAAAATCAGCTTGTCAGTTCTCTCGGATGGACAAACTATATAATGTTGACGCTGGTTCCAAGTTGCCTCAAACCGTGATGTTTAGCTTGCCATCGCACCAAAATTGATATATCTGCATTAAGCTAATATTTGTCGACTAAATTGATTTGTTTACTGTGTTCTTCAACACATTTCTCTCAAATACCTGCATGTTGGTGCATCAATGAACACCTTATTAAGAGATCTTTCCTCGATCACAAGTACGCTAAAATAGAATGCTAATTACCGCAAATTGTTCACTGTGATAGATTACCTGCCCCAAGTCTCTGCAGGTTGACATATTTTAAAGAGTGAAAACAACCAGTCTGACTGGACAGTAGGAGTGGTACTGTACTATTCATGTAAAACGATGAACTCCACTGGCCCTGGCAATAAGGCTGGTAGGTTACTTTTAAGTAAATATTACCTTGGGACCAAAATGTTATATCATGACAGGATCACAATGGGATTTTGGAGAGAAGCTTTCCCTCAGACAATAATGTGGAGCTGACAATACTAAAAAACATGTGTTAAACAGCACATACGGGCTAGCATGCTTTTACAATAAATCAGCAAAGTTGTCCGAAAGATTTCATAGTGCAAAGAATGATCCATATGCTTTCCACTGCAAAATTACTGTGATGAAATGAATGTGACTGAAAGGTGACTATAATAATTCAGGAACACAGGAGGTTAAACGTGTCATACTTGAAACCCAAGGCTTGAGTTTCAGATGTAACGCTATGACTCACATATCACCCTCATGCTCCAAAACCAAAAAATCTGTGTCCAGCCCAGGTTGAAGGGAGAGGGATTGGAGGTGGGGGGGATGAGAGATGAGAGAAGGTGTGTGTAGAAAAGTAGGGGAGGAATCGCAGTATTCCCTGGGTAACGGGCTCTGGCGAAGGAACTGAGAGGTGTTTTGGCTTGTGTTGCATTCGGGGAGAGAGCAGCGTCTCCCAGAAGGAGGCTATAAAAAGACAAAGGAGGCAGGAGGCCATGTGGAGAGACTGTTGAAAGGGAGCAAACACCCACTCCATAATCCCACCACTGCCACCATCACCACCACTGGGGATGAAACGCACACTAAAAATTTAAATCACATAAACACTAAATTGCTTTTACAAAAACAGATCCATATTCACCCAAATACAGCAACACTTGAGTTCAAGTTTAAACCTTGATGGTCCGAGTGGCCAATTTGTTTTGCAGCATGTATTAAACACAGCAACACATCAAGTAAAAAAGACTGACAGCCGCAACAAACAACAGACTGACATGCCAATGCCAGTGCTGATGGAGAGTGCCAGTTACATGTGTGAAAGATCAGTATCGCAAAAGGGGAACTGGAGATGTGGCTACACACAATGGTCTCAGGAGGCAACAAGGCTTGTACACATTCAGTACTCAAAACCAAACAAACCCTTAGGCATTAAGTCACATCGGACAGGTCGATAGACACAAATATACAAGAACAAATACGTACAGAACACATGGTTACACAGAGGGAGCTTTGAACATGCTCTCCTCCTGAAGAACTCCAAATATCTAAGCCATGAGGTAACAATGAATGTAAGTTTGAAGTCCTGATGCAATACAAATAAAAATCAAATGAATCCAAACCCCTTCTCTGCTTTTGTTTTACTCCTGTCTTGGCCACCGTGGCCAATGTGGCCAGTCAAAACATAGAACTTCTCATTTGAGTGACGGGGATGAGACGTGAGAAACAGAGAGGAGGGGGGGGGACAAAGAAAAAAAAAAAGAGAGGTTGTGCCACATCCAATTCTGAATATTTACGTGAAAAATGTGCTCTGCAGTTCTTTCCCCTCGCAGGTCCATGGGAATGCAATGCTCTGGCCCTTTGCCTGGGTAAATGTGTTCCCTATGTGTGGGCTTTCTATCCCTCTGTGTTGTCCACACCAGAAAGGGGTGCAACTGGGCAAGGTGCAAGAAAAAGGTGCCTCTGGTTAAAGAGATTTTCTTTCTCCACTTACACATATGGTCAGAGAGAGAGAGCGAGAGAGAGAGAGAGAGAGAGAGAGAGAGAGAGAGAGAGAGAGAGAGAGAGAGAAAGAGAGAAAGAGAGAGATGCTGAGATGGGGTGGGGTGATACAAAAAAGCCATGGCTCTTTGGTTGAACCTGTGTGTGGGAGGTCCAGAAATCCCCCACCACCACCACCACCACCACCTCCACCACCACTACTATTAAATACCTTTGGAACATCCCGACTGGCTTTTAAAGAGAGCTGCAGAGGGTAACTGGTGGATATGGAGGAAACTAAGCATGCCCAGAAGGGGGGGATGTTGTGAATCACTGGGTGTCCATGACCTGGCACTGCTCTAGCCCTCCAGCTCATTGTTCTGGGCCCAAGAAATCCTTTATAAGCCCATTAGAGTGTGAATTTTACCAATCAAATTGGAGTGTCTAGTACTAACAAATGCTAGCATTGGATTTTATTGCTGTTTGAGCCCTCCTGGTGCAAGCCTTATGGACTATGTGGTCAAGCTGTTAGCCATTACATTGACAGTCATGCACACGTTTCTACATCTGGCCCTCTGCAGCTCTAACACACCAAGCCAATTACATGTTGTTGTTCTTTTTGACATATAATGTTTTTCGTAATCAGATAATTGCTCTACCCTTCAAAACTCCCCCTTTAGAGTGTTTTTTTCTCTCTCTCTCTCTCTCTCTCTCTGCATGCGTGCTGCTGCTGAAATGCTGTGCCAAATCTGCTTCTTCAAAAAAGAATGTTAAGAAGAAGGAGGTTTTTCTACATGTGTGTCTAGGTGTGCTGCTTTCAAATTTCTTTCAGGACGGCGTTCAAGACTTTGCAAGGACTAAAAGTGTATTGATGAAAGACGGAAAAATAACAATTACTGGAAACCCTCAACTCAAAATTGTACATGGTTCCACTTTGAAAAGTGAGCACACATGGAAAGGAGGTTTCCTGAAACATGTACTCCATGACAAGAATCTGCCAGTTTCTAAATACTTGCATGTGAAACGGCCACAAAGTATGCTGAATGTGTCAAAACCTTGATGAAGGGAGGAGATCTCCTGATTGAGTCATGTGGTTGCATATTATCCCTCAAATCAACCAGCATGTGCTCCACACTCACATCTGCACGGAGCACTCAAATGTACTGCCCACCACCGCTCTGCCATTTAGCCCAAAATACTTCACACCCTCTTAAGGATATAAACGTTATTGTTGGAAGACCTATAAATGAAATGTGCTCTAACAGTCAGGGTGAAACCATGACCTGTCTTTAACATCAGACCTTCCATCCATTTTAACTGTCTGAAACATTATGCATTTATGGGAAACATTTGCAGAAACCTCAGGAATCTGCCCTCCCATGATTAAGACATTTCCATAAAACTACATGCAATCATCCCTTGTCTTTACATATGCAGCTGCAATGCATATGCAGAAATAAAATGCAGAAATGCTGAATTTTATGCAATTTAATACAGATCCCTCAATATTTCATATGCATATATTCTGCTTTGTTGAAGTCCGCTCATTATGAGCAATTGCCATCTGCACATAGAGCTACCCAGTGTCTGGGATAATTGTACTGCTAATTGTCATGTGGTGTCTGCTCGTTGCCAAGAATAGACAGTGCCATGTGGCCCTGTGTCTTGGGGTTTGTTTCAGGCCTTGATAACTTGATAGGGAAGATGGGAGGGCATTGGTCTCCCAGAATTGAATTAAACAGTAAATAATGTTTGTGTTTTTGTCACGATTTCCTGTTTGTTAGTTGTCCCATTCAGGGTTTATCTTGGAGCGTTTTCTTTCTCACACACCTCTACCACTCTGTCTCTCTTAGCACTCTCCCTCACACACACACACACACACACACACACACACACACACACACACACACACACACACACACACACACACACACACACACACACACACACACACACACACACACACACACACACACACACACAGGAAAGAAACACTGTCTATTTTATGCTCTACAGATGAAACGCATTAGCGAATGCATGGCAAGGGACACTGAGGGAGGAGCAAAAAAGCCTCCTCAGTTCCAACGACATCAGCATTTTTTCGCAAATTTGCAATTAGTCTTAAGGGCCAGTGTAAATTAGGTCTCCTGACAAATGAGCTACCGGGACAGGACATGAAGTTTCAATAAATCTGAGGGGCTGCTCAGGGCATTGGTGTCCTCTTACTCTAGCATCAAGAAAGAGTCCCAACAGACAGCAGGGGGAGATCCATGGAATAAGCCCAAAGAGTACTCCCCACAGGGATTCATACGCCCAAACTTCTGCCTCTCCCCTCTCAAAGCTCCACGAGGGAGACCACTCCATGGGAAAGAAAAGTATTTCATGATGGAGATGTGAGAAGGGGATGGGTCTCGAAAGCCCCGATAAGGAGCCTCTAATGTGGGTAAACTAGCGCCGGTGCCTGTGTCTACACCCATAACTTCATGGATGAGACCACTTTACGCTGAGACACTGAGAGTGAGAGTGCCGTGGTCCCATTCAGGGGAGTCTAGAGTTGCGTCTCATCAGTGTTTAAACATATTAGAGCGGGGCCTGCGCTGTTGCTGATTTGATCTGCTGCCTCAGAGGGAAGACGTAAAATATAAGGTTTTACTTTTTAAAGACTGTGCAGTTCTCTCACCATGGTTATTGACGATGAATCAACTTACGCATTTGGCCATTGCACAGGAGGCCTTCTGGACAAGTATGACAGTTAATGGAGTTGGCTGAGGAAGCTTGAGCAAGGATCAGGTTCAAACTGATTCCTAGTTACAGCCCGTTTAATCCAATTGGACAAAATAACACGCCACAATAAAGTGCTGCTTAAGGTCGAGAAATGCGTTTAAACGAGAGGCAAACTGATGACAAAGCGAGGGAATGTAGGATGGGACTGTGAATAGCATTAAAGCCCCATTTGTCTGCATTACCTGTATGGAAGGGAGTTGAGACTTCCACGAGAAGGAACAGTGATGGGAGAGAACAATAATGTGGTTGCAGGAGGGACTGCTTACTAGGTTACACGCAGATGAAGCCCAAGATTGAATTGGGACACTTGGAAAGTACAGATTGAGACATCTGCCTCATGTTACAGCGCGATGCGTACAGTATCACATTATGTGACCATGTACTGGCTATTAGATCGGTTTCATGGTGCTGGAGAAGGAGAGGTAGCAGTGCCTCAAGCATTGGGACTACTAAGTCAAGTCACTGTATTGAGTTCACTTCAATTCGGCACAATTCATTTTTTTATTTAGCTCACTATTGCTTTATCTCCCAAGTGAACAGAATAATTAGAAACCTTTTTAAGGACTTGTGGGCTCAGTCCCATTCTGGTCACTTGGCCTTGCCCTACACTCTCTGCCTCTGTTTGAATGTTTGCTTGGAGGGTTCGGCATAGTAAGTGGCATCCCATCAGTTTCTGGGTTACGGAAGTGAACTGTGAAATACTCCAACAACGCATCTGCTCCGATCCTTCTTATGATACCCCAACTACCCTCAAACAAAAGAGCAAACGTCCGCGAATCAACAAAAACAAAAACTTTGTCAAATAATATTTAAGTCATACACAGATAAAGTAGCGTTTGGAGAACATAACAAATCTGTATTCCACAATATACACTGCAACACGACAATAAAGCATGACAATGCAACAGTAGATTGTGTCACATTCAGAGGAAAATTGGGACAGGTTAAGTCAGTATCTGAACAAAGGGAAGCAACAAGGGATGTAGGTAGTGAGATGAGAGGAAACACGGGGACAATATGTTGAATCAAAGATAAGTATGTTCTTCCTCTCTAGAGAAAATTATCTGCAGACCTGCACTTCTTGGCTGCTGCTGAGCCGGTTGTGTTTTGCAGACACTATTGACACAAAGCAAAGCTGATAATTAAATTACATGTGTTGTGGCAGTCCTGAGATACTCTGAATCATTAGCACATGTAGGGGGAGGAAGGAGGCAGTCGCGAGAGGCAGCGTGCATGCTCAGATCAAGGTTGCCGGATTCTCCATTTCTATCATGGGCTATGTAATAAAGCTCAACGACAAACAAAGCGTTAATGATGGTAGTGTAAAACAGAAAGGAAGTTGGTGATTCCAGTAAGCCTGCCCACTGATTCGCTGACATCCTTCCTGGACTTGGTCCCACACATCACTTTCAGGAGGGAGAAATAAAAGAGGCAAGGGAGAAGATCAAGAGTTTTCCAGTTTGGCGTCTGCCCATCCATTACAACTATAAAGTCTTTCACACAATCCCTTTGATGCGCATCACTGATACGTGCTTCGGGGGGCTTGTACTGCTTGCATGGGAACAGTCTATCTAAGTGACAGCTACACAAGCTCTCTACAATCACACCAGCACACATGAGCATGCACACACAAACATACACACTGAGTTAGGCAGCTGCTTAAAAACATTACATCTCGTTTGATGTGGAGATAGAAAATGTTTCCAGATAGTAAATGTCTTCAGTAGATCTGTATGATGCCATGTCCTCTTAATTTACAAAAGACATTTAAATGGAACTAACAGTCCATTTCTGCAGCACATTAACCTGCAGCTTAGGGATGAAATCTCTCTCTCTGACTGCGGGCTCACCAGTCCAGTCCCTGTCCTAATTGAGTCAGCGCTCCTCTGCTGCTTGGACCTTATCGTATCACGCTTTATAATTGACCTGCACTGCTTCATAAGACAATGTGCCAGGAGCTTGACAAAAGTTATTAATTTTCACTTTGTCCAAGGCTCTGTCCCAATTAGGTCCCCTGGCTGGGGCCGACAGGGCGGCTAACGTGATTACAGGACAAGCTTATTAGTCTGCAGCAGCATCGAGGAGAGGGAGGAAGACCCTAAATGAGAACACACAATGCAGTGGGCGATTACTAGAAGGCAGCAGCCCACTGGGATTGTTCTATTCTGATATAACACACACCTTCATACTCACCATATTGAATATTTTAGAATATAAGTATCCTTTTAATATAAAGTAATCAATAATTTACAATATTTTGGTAAGATCATAACATGGATCTTAGATAAAGAATCTATAAAATCTCTTCCAACTTTAACCGTTTTAAATTCACCACATCGCTGCAATCTATATTTCTTAGTCTACCCGGTCCTTTCCGAAGGTAAGCAGCTGTAACTGTGAGCTAGGCTGCATTAAGGCGGTATAGTCACAGTGAGTCTAGGGGTTGGTTAAGGAGAAACCATGCGAGCCAGTGCTCAGTGAAAGTTCACCAGATGCCAGGAGCAATGGCATCACTCCAGTCCTGACTCCCAGCCAAATCACTCTCAACTGGGAAGTGAGTGGACAAGCTGAAAGGGAACCAATCGGACCCAATTAAGTATAATTGCCCCAAGTCCATCACAGCTTGGTCTGAAGCTTATACTTTTGTTTTCTCCACCACCTCAAACACAAGGGACCAAATGAAAATAGTAGCTACTAAATTCAACAACAAAAAAAGACAGAATAAAATAGTGGACTTTGCTGTTCTGTTCTGTTTGATACACCTATCCATGTATGGTATCCATGTGTCCATTAAGTGCAAGAAAGAAGAAGATATTTTCAACATCAAGGATTTCAGCAAATTTTGGTTCCTCAAGCGTCCTGAAAAGTAGCTGATGCTACTTCCAAAGAAAAGTCACAACAGCAGCATGTATTCTGAGCCCCCTTTCAAGTTTAGTTACAGTGCTGTCATGTTCAATCAAACGAGGCTTAAGATGGGAGACATTTGAAGCCTGCTTGTTGAAAAGCAAAAATAAAGGAGTAAATCTTTAGATGGCGACTTCAATAGCCCTGAGTGGAAAATTACTACCGCACAACCATGCCCGTGGGGGCCATTTTAATGACAGCTCACAAAGATTGGCTTCACCCACCACGATTAAGGTTACCCTTCATGATCAGAGGCAGAGCAATACAAACAGTTAGTCCAGGAAAACAAGAGAGAGGTTTCACACAAAGACACCTGCCCACTCAGCAACTCCTTATACAGTTTCAACCATGGGGCCTCGCCTGTAGCTACCTGGCTAACAAGTCTAAAGTCCTGTGTATGATAGGAGAGTGACAGCGTCCTGGCAAGCTACCTCTCTCTGATTAATATTTCATCTTGGAACTTTGGCCCTAAGATGTATCATGGTTGTCTGAGTCTTCGATGACTAAGTGCTGAGACTACAAAACTAAGGACTATTTAAAATCTGTCTCTTGCAACTTTTTTTGACAGCTTGTCAAATGTTTTCACCAACAAGGAAAACTGCTTTTGCTGCGGTGGTCACTGTGTTTAAACCTGATGGTCATAACTCATATTCATTTTATTTTTAAGCAACTGTATGTATTCAAATTAAGAAATTTAGAGGCAAGTCCATAATATTGTACTACAATAATATCACAGTATTGTGGAGAGATAGAAATTACAAATATGACCCATTTATAATTTGACTGAAGATTCTGGGCCACAAATGTCACGTCTGGAAAATGAATGTTTCGCTCTGCCCTTTGCTCATTCATCATTGGAGGTTTACTGGCAAAACTCTCGGGGTAAATATTTCTCTTATCAGATTTTCCTGGCAAGCGTGCCTGGTATATAGAACAATTTATCATATCCACTAACAGCACAACATAATGAGGCATAATAAACAAGGGGAACCTTCATTTGATTATTTTCATCTTGTGGAAAAATACATTTCTGAGGGTTCGAAAAAATGTCCTGTTCAGGGACGCAGCGGTGAAAACTGTGTCTCTGTTTAGTGTCCTGGCCTGGCTCGAACGAAATACGATTAAATGAGTGTGAAATCAAAAGCACTGACACACGTGGCTGGGCTCTGCCGTGTGCATGCCATTACCTGGCGGTCTCTAAATGCGTATCTCATTCTCAGACATGGGACATGTCTTTGTGAAGTGTCTAGCAATTTTTTTCACCCAAATGTTTTATGAAAATATTTACCCATGCTGCTCTGTCACTTGGAGAAAATGAGAAGACGAGGATGCGCAATCAATAAGCAGCAAAGGCAAAGTCCAATTATGTAAAAGTGTAAATTATAGATTTGGTGTGATGCCAGGGACATGGACACTCTATTGCTCTCTTGCTCATACGCTCTCTCTCTTTCACATGCAAACAGAAGCAACCAAGAAGAAAATATGAAATTCTAATGTTTTGTGCCACAAGCTATTTCAAGTGCAATGTGACTACATAGTGTACTGTACATGGGAGACCGTATTCAAATTTGGACTCTTCAGCATTGGGGCGCACATTTTTGCTGAAGGTTTATGAAAAATGCATCTATTAATTCATTATTTCGATTGAACCTGTATTATAAAACCTAACACTGAAACACAACAGTGATTCTGTCTGCCTCAAGTTTCTATTTCCATAATTTAATTGAGGTCACAAAAGCAGCTTTGAAGAAAGTCAAAAGTTATGGGGCAAAAGCTTTGCCATATGTTTGCATTGACCTTTAATTTTGTGAAATATGTGTTACACAATCCTCAGCTTCCATGGGTCAACCTCAATGATTATTCACAGCAAAAAACTAGCAGCTGTTGACTCTGACAGCCACATTCCTCTCTAGCCTCCTGCGTTTCAATTTGTCTTACAGCAAAAAGCCCTTCCGTTTTTAAATACCAAGCAGGGCTTTTTCCCACACAGGTCCTGCTGAGGTGAAGAATCCCACTCCTGCCACCACAACAGCAGATACGCCAGGGTCTTCTGAGAGGTTAAAACATTCTGCCGATGTTGGAGGAGGAGAGATGAAGAGAAGGGGGAGGGAGGAGGAGAGGGTCTCTCTGACAGTCAGAAAACAGTCCCTCACAGCGTTCGCCCCAGCCTCTGCTGCAAAAAAAACAACACTTGAATTCCTAACAGCGAGTGCCAGGTGGTCACAAGATGAATTCATCAGGGCAATGCATAACGCAAAAGGCAGAGATTATCACATTGCAGCAGCCCTAGGGCCATGGCAGCGCAGGCTGATTGGAGACATGGAAGGAGGCCCAAGAGAGGCGCTGGTCTTCCCTCTGGCCAGCGGAGAGGTGTCGGTCCACTCCTGGGAGAGATGGAGGAGTAAGGGAGAGAGGAGGGAGGGGGTGGGTGGTTCAGAGTGATGCTTCACCTCGCTACAGGCAGCCCTCCCATTGGGGCAGCAGCAGGCTAGGAGAGGCCTGAAGGCCACACACACACACACACACACACACACACACACACACACACACACACACACACACACACACACTATCATTCTGCTTTTCAAAAGACACAAACACACAATGATCTTTTCTACCAGATCCTTGGCAAGATTTTTTCTAGTCATGGGACTTGCAGTCCCAAAAAGATAAGGGTTAATATCAAACAAGAGTGCTTGTGTGCTTTGCCACTGTAACCCTGCATTGTTGAATAGTTAAGTCTGAGTAACTATACTGGTAACTGTGTGTGTGTGTGCGATTGTCAAAGGTGATGGAAATCAAGAATCATCTACACTGTCCAACAACACAATGTAAAAACCGATACTACTGTCATTCAAAAGCTCATCCAAATGGCCATATGGGAGATATGTAAAATCTAAAAGCATCAACACTATGTCAGGGTGAGAGTAATATATTCGGTTATCTGCAGGGAAGAACCTTTATGTGCAAAGAGTCAAACTGTTTCACATTCATATCGAATGCTGTACATGATAGTCCGTGGTAAATGGTTGCATGTCAGTCATTTTACATTAACATTACATGATTTGTAATATGCCGTCTTCACATTTGTTTCAGCAGACACCAGTACCAGTAACTCAGACCAGCTCCATAAGACTTGTTTAAAACTGCACAGTAAAAGCATTGATCGTATTTCACAGGTTGACATACTATTTATTTCATGTTAAAAGCAAAATGATAAATTCAAAAAAGAAGAAAAACTGAAAAAACTAACACAAATTAACCTGAAAGATAATGTACAAAAAAGCATTTGGGTCACCTGTGTCTACCATATGCGCTGCATTATGAATGTAGAGAGAGAAAGTGCGTCAATGGATGAGTTTAATTATCAGTCAAGTAAAAATAAGTTGGTGTTATTTGAATATTTGGTTTTTGGAAATTGTGTTATGTGATGGCAACATATTGTGACCAGTCTGACATTTTTGACAGTGCCAAAGTATCATAAACATGAACATAACATACTATATCACATTAGCCACAGGATATGATTCACCACATCAGGGCCTGTATGTTATTGTAAAATAGAATAAAAAAACATTCATGTTGCAATTTCCACAGCTGTTAAAAATACATTTTCAAGTGAAACAAGCGACACTACAAAAACACTGAAAGGACTGTAAATTAAACATCATATCATGGCTGTTATAACGCAGCGGGCCAATTAAATTAAACATTTTCTTCTCTTTTTTCTCAAAATAGTTGATTTCTTATTTGTTGTAGTTATATGAAGAATCATTAGGTACCATAACTGAAATGACAATAAAGTGAAATATCATGAAATGTTACGTCATTTTTGAGACATACATTTTGAGACTACCCAAATAGTCTGATTATAAAAATGGCTCAGCCTAAAGGAATATGATTTTAAAACAGCTTTTTTTTATTTTTTACATGGAGCTATTCATTTGAGGTAATCAAATCCCGTAATGTGTATACTGTACATGCACAGTTACAGTGCACAATAGTAAACAAATAAATGTGTCAAGTATGCCTCTTAAATATCCAATATTTATGGAATGCAATGTACATAATTTAACAACCTGCTTATGTATGGACGGAAGTTATAATAGAAAAAAAAAGCCTGACCTAAGCGACTGACCTTTTCAAAGCAACAATCAAATCCACCAGCTATTTGTATGTCGCTGACACTTCCGAACTGTGTTGTTCACTTTTCTGTCCGTGTTTCTTTCTCTTTTCTTATTCTACATAAATTATTGACTGGCTAATTTGGTCTGCTGGCCCTGTGAGACACTGCAGCATCGGCATGACAGCTTTATCTATTAGACTGAGCCCAATGACGGCCTTGTTCCGGCTGCGTGTGTGTGTTTGTGTGTCTGTGTGTGCATGTGTATTGTGCCTGTTCATCCATGTTTGTGTGTGTGTGTGTGTGTGTGCGTGTGTCATGTGTCATGTGTCTGTGTGTCAGTGTTGCAAGTGGGGTGGGGGGTCAGGCTCATTCTCAGTTGCATTAGCACAGGAGCAGGACTGGGACACATCAACATCTTAATCAATATGCGAGAGTCAATTACTGAGGAAGCGCGTGCTTAAGCAAGATCTGATTATTGGGTTCATGTTCAGTCCACCAAATGGACCGAATCAATGCGATGCGATATGTGCTATATATCCCCCCCACACACACACACACACACACAATCTCTCTCTCATCCCTCCTCCTCTCTCCTCCTGTCACCTCACCCCGTGCTCCCTCTCCACCCGCTGTCCCCCACCCTATCACATTCCTCACGGACACTTGAGGAAAGGAAGGGGAGGCTGATCAAAGTGACAAAGAGGAAGGATTTATGCTCTGTTGCGGCATCCAACAGGACTGCGCTGAACTTGTCCAGAAAGCACAAGTGTATTAAGATGAAAAGGCTGGCGGAGCTTCAAGCTCCCAGCGACCCTTTAAAGAAGTCATATTTGGGCAAGATTTCTGAAGATAGAAGAGGGTGAAAAAAAACCTGTGAGGATCATTTTAAGAGGATATTTGAATGTGCTCACTCCTCTCTACTAAACCAAAGCACACTTTATGGTGAACGTGGGTTTCAACACGCAGACGCTGGCTTTGCTTGTGGAGATTCACTGCAAACTTAATCACAATTTTTTGTGTATTGTTTCAACTGTGAATTTTGTTTCAAGTGAGGATTTGAATTTGTCTGCTTTTGATGCTTGCTGCTGATTTTTTTGGGAGCGTAGTGGTTTCTGTTGCTTTTCATCATGTCATTTGGGCGCTTTGTAATGATATCGAGCATTCTGCAACTCCTCTCAACCACCCCAGTTCAATAACGAGTGAAACACTAGTGCGGAGAGATCTGCCTTTCACTGTAGTATTTTCAAGGGCTTTGTCTTTGTGTTTTAGATATCGGTGGGTGTGTTTCTTTTCTCTTTTCAACATTTGGCTGTCATATTTGCTTTTATTGAGGATTCCGTTTGGTGTGCTGCTCCTGTCCATAGCCCGTCAACCTATCAAGACGGATCACACAGTGGGTTTGCCGTGCTTCCTCACAGAGACAACCTTGCCACACCTCAGGCCCCTCCTTGGTCGGAAACCCCACCTCACTGCAGGACCACTTCCTTATTTACCTGACTGAAAAATGACACCTGGAACACTGAGGACACAACAAAGAAAAGAGTGTGGAAAAAAAAGAGTGCGATGAGAAGCTGGGTGGTAGAGAGAGGACCAACAAGGCATGAAATCAATAGCCCAGAGATTTTTAACTAAGGTTTTTTTTTCCTCTCACTCTCTGTCTTTTTTTATCTCGTAAGCTGCCAAACATCACCAGTGAAACTTGCACGAGGCAGTCGTTGCCAGAGGGTGAATCATAGCAATATTGATTTGATTATGTAAAAGCTCGGTGGAACCTCAAGCCAGATGCAGAAATAACTCCTCACCTAGGTCCTGTGGGAGAGTACACACACTGGTTTGGAGGAAAAAGAGAGAGACAGAGAGTTGAGAATGAGAAAAGAAAAAAAATATATTGTTGAGGATAAAAGCATAATTACTGCCCTCATAGCTCAAATACATTTCTTACTTTCCAAATTGCTCTTCCTTTTGTGGCCCCCTGCCTCCTGCTCTGCAGCCTTGCTGAATGATAATTAAAACTGCTCTACTGTACTGAATTAAGAGCTGACAGTTATGAACTCTGCACAAGAATAGGCAGCGTGCTACCCTAGTTGATCAGATGTCTGTGTGTGTGTTAGTGTGTGTGAGTTTTCCCAGACAGCACCATGGCTGATAGAAAAGAAAGCTAAAGAAAATGCAGAGCGTCCTTGGATTCTGATCTATGGCACCCTCTTCTGGACCCACTATCTCTGACTTTCTTCTCCACAGAGAACACAACAAAACGTAATGATCTGCAATACCTTTCTTATGTTCTTTATGTAGAAATAAGTTAAATATATTTCTCTGTTTTTAATAAGAGATGGTCTAAAATTCTGCTCAGACCTAGGCACACATGTAATCTCATATAATGTGCACTGTAATCTTTCAGTATAACAAGCAACAGCATCATTTTGTAAACATGACCATGAATTTGCTGTTAAAGGAAATTCAAGGAAACAACATTTTACAGACAAAACTTCTATAATGAAAATAGAGTTGTGAAGGGCTGCGAAGGATTAAAAAACTCCCATACAGGATTTGGTGACTAATTGCTGGCATACATAAAGCTAGGTTAGACTGAAAACTCTCCTGGGCAGGCACTAATTGGGCCACCTTTTTTACAGTGATGGGAGCCACTGATCCAGCGGTCTGTCTATAACTGCCCTAAATTATGATTCCTGGAATCATAATTTCCTGGACTGGAACATTGTGGTCAGCTCTCATAATTGGCCTGGGCTGGTATCTCATGTAAAATACTAATCAGATCACATGAGTGGTGGGAGTGTCTTTAAAGGGAGATGGGGTTTCACAGAATCTATTTGAGCGTGTGATTAGGTGGGTACAAAATGGGCCAGAATAACAGATCTCATTAGACTGGACTGTATGCCTACCCTCGCTTTTTTTCCCCTTCCTGAGCATTTTACTCGTCTGGACTTCCTGTGAATTTTAAAAAGCATCTGTGCTTGTTGATACTGTAATGCAAAGCAGAAAGGTCTGAAATGCAATTGTACCCTATTGTCCTGCACTCTCTGAGGGCTCGTACAATACAAGATAAAAACGAGGCACAGACACAAAAGAGCTGCTGTTGCTTCCAATGTTAAAGAACAATTACTGTGTCTTCAATAAGATTTAATGGTTATTTTCAAACCTTTAAAAAAAGACAGATTATTTTAGACTTTCAAATCATTTCAGAGTTAATTTTATGAGTCATGGAAATGACATGTTTTCTGAGGTCGAAGTGAATCAGCACTCACCGCTACGCAGTACAAGCTCTTCTATATTTTACTCTTTGGTATACCGTGACTTTTTCTTGTACACTGGCACTTCTCACAAGCTGCCGGTACTGTATGCCCTGAGTGCATCCACCATCCATCTCTCTGTCATATTACTCTACTTTTATACCAACAACGTAATATGTAAATATGTGGATTGGATTTAAACCCAGCCTTGGCCATTTTCACACAGTAGTAAGCCTACTGTGAGTATCAAAGCGTGCACGTGTTTTCCACCTCAAGCACTGCATGTTCTCCACTTTTTACACATTATTATCTTCAATAAAGGTCTCAAACAGTATAATAATAAAATAAAATATGGTCAATAGCATAATGAGTATGAAGACTTCAACTGACCAACATGGCACATCAAGATATTTTGTTAATGCAAAAGAAGATAATATGGTTTAAGGTTTGTCCCATTTTGACTTTCAATTACTGTAAACAAAAACAATTAAAACAAAATCAGATTGTATTTATTTTTAACATTTTTGCAGGGCCTCTTTACTCTCTATATATTCACCTGAATCCAACATGATTTTTAGTTTTAAAAGAAAATTGGAAAAGCCAGTAATTTAAACTGAGTTTGTCACCAATTGAATTTCTCCCTCATTCTGGATGATTAGGTATTAATGTGATTTAGTGTGAAGGAATGCATGGTTTCATACCTAACTGGTATCGACTACATTAAGGGTAAACATCAATTCCAAATGCACATAATCATATTACCTGGCTAATCAGCATTGATTTTTACCCGGATCAAGACAAAAGAAAAAGGGTGCATGCAAATACAATAAAAAGCATTTTAACCATGAGAGATGGGAATCTGAAGGACAGATTGCACTTGAGGTTTGAAGTTAAGAAATGTGAAAATCTTCCTTTGTTCAAGCTGATAGTAATGCCCAGACTCCTCGCTCTAATTTATCTATTACTGTATTCAGGTAACTTTTGTTAGAAAGGAATCCTCCTGTAGCAGCGACTCTTTGCTATTGCTTGATAATAAACTTGCAGCTCTTAATTAAGGTCTCTTTCAGTGAGAAGCCCTCGCTCCAGTAAGCCCCCTCTTCAGAATAAGGATAATTCCCATTCATTTGGAGGATCTCTTAATGATCACTCCCACACCGAACCCAGCCTCCAAATAATACCATGCCTCAATCAGCATATTCCACAATCAATTCTAAATGGATTTCCTTTGCTGCTGATTACTTTAATAACTTCAACGTATCTATTAGCAAATGAGCATGTGAATATTTGTGATGATTATCATTTAGCTATGAAAGGGGAGGGGTGTAATTGAATTAGGGTCCAATATTGCTTTGCTCAATTATGGTCCATGTTCCTTTTTATTATCTAAATTGTTGTTTTAATATAGTCCCAAAAAATGGGGGAAAAATCACTTACAGATTACAATGCCAGAATATGTTGTTTTTGCTGCTTTGCCCACAAAGAAAAGACCACTTTAATGTGCTATGTGAACCAATCTCTAATTAGATCAGTGGTGCTCCTAAGATTTGAGCTCTGCGAGGGCTCGCTTACTCCAGTGGGTGCACACTGTTCTAATGAGTTCCGAGCCCAGGATATAGACATATTTTACAAGAAGCTGAAACCTTGGAGGGAGAAATGTCTTGGATATAATCTCACCCATCTCAGATTTGTTACAAGCTCTGAATACCTGTGTGACATATCAATTGGAAAAGGGTTGATGTTGAATTTGAGTATTGTTGGTGTACTATTTCAATGCAAGCTTTACACAAGTTGGATATATTGCTGACAAAGTGTCAACTTTCAGATAAATAAAAGCCTTCAAATCTTCAACAAAACATGTGAATTAAAAATTAAAGTCGGTGTAGATGGAAAAAATCATTGTCTCCATGATCTGCATACTGCATGATTTCATACTGTATGGTTGGATAAACTATTCAGAAATCACTGTCAGTTTACTTAACACTTTGGACACCAGAAAGGGCTCGACAGAATGAGCATTCATACAAACAACACTATAGTTTTCTGCTCAAATCTAACAATACCTTTTGTCATTGTTAATGACTGAACAATTAGAATAGCTGAAAATGTGATTATTTGGGCTAAAATAAGATCATCACTTTACATTTGACAAATTACTAGAAAAGGACACTTACCGAGGACTTCACTCAACATTAATGCATCAACCCCACCGCATACAAACACAGTAGTTGCATTCGTCATTTCTTCTGACAGAAGCAACTGGAGTGTGTCATAAAATGTGCATTTGTCATGGCACATACTGATTTGTCAGGGGACCCTCATTCATAGTTCATAATGCTCGCCCGCTGTCTGCCTATCCAGCAACGTTAATGTTGTTTAAATGCCCAATGGAGCTGCACTACACCAGATAGCATCCATCTCCACCAATCAGTCAATCAGTACCTGGGCGAGCCCCAGAGAGCCTCTGGATTAGGTCAGTTAGGATGCTCTCTGGTCTAGTTAGTGGATTAAGCCCCTCTATCGAAAGGCTCAATAGAGCGAGCCACACAAGAAAGGTAGTGTAGCTGAAAAGTAGTATTTCCTCTGTAACGTATGTGTGGCTTGTGGTCTCCAATGTGTTCTTAATTCCTAGGACAGATGTAATTGTTGTACTGTTGGCTGACTGTGGTCTGGTCCTGTGTGGAGCAAGTCTGTGTTTTGTTACACTTCATCACAGAAAAGATGGGAGAAATAAGTTGGATTTAAAAATGTACCACTGCTGCTCATGGACGAAATATTCCTGTCTAACCCTTGAACCTGAACTGTTATAATTTCTGAGATCTTTATCATATCAACTCACAAGTTACCCTGTCTGCTTCACTTCACTGTGGAATAAACAATTCTTGTCATGAAGCCACTTGGCTTTCTTTCAAGGGTCAATTTGTACCATTTAGGAGTATAGCATTTTCAAGAACCTTATTGTCTACTGCTCCACTTATCATGAGCTTTGTGGAGAATCCCAGAAGAAGAACGTTTCTAGATAGGACACATAATTCTTCTGGAGAAACTCATGGGGTCATTGAAGGTGCACAGGCTTTTTCCCCTGACGCATGAATACAGAAATTAAAAACACTGCAAGGAAAAACAAGCAAACGCTGCAATTAAAGGCCAATTCTCCTCATATAAAGCAAAATAAAAGCACTGTACAAATGGCAATAAAATGTGGATAATGACCTCAGAATGCCAAAGTAATATTTTTTTCCCCTTTTTAATTGTAGTTGTATTTGCCCTCACCGTTTCATGTTATGGGGTCGGGCTTTTTAAACTTTTCACAGCTGTGTGGAAGGGAAGGGGACAGCATCCCGAGGCGCTTTCAGGCCCTGGTGAGGGGAGTCACCGTGCCAGCTCCCAAGACTTGGATTCATTAGCCGCTTTAGCGGCGCAAACATTACCTTAAATGGTGAGGCCATGTGCTGGCAAGGACCCACTCTCGCCTTGTTTCAATTACATGGAATCAAACATTGCAGGTATGCTAGGCACAGGGTCTTTGTTGAAAGAGAAAAAGGGAGAGAGAAAGTGGTTTACAAAGCCCTTGCCCTCCTTCGCCTGTGAAAAGCGGCCTTGTTTTATTTGAAAACTATTGTACAACAAAAGAAAGTGGTAGTTTGGCGAAGAGTTGTGTTTTCAGTAACAATGTGATTTCTTTCTTTCTTTAACAAAGCTGTGCTAACTATTACATGCAGAGTTTTATAGTGAGGTCCCTTTGATTTTACGTGACTTGTCAGCGCTGTTAAAATATCTGAAAAGATTAGAGTTGGATTATACGTGTCATTCCCCATGTATGTGTTTCATTATGAATTTCGGACTGATGCTCAATATGCAGAGCAGCATTCTGGCTGTTTGCATTGTTCTTGGGACTCCTGGAGTGCCCACAGCTGGTGCCAAGATAAAGCCTTGAACCTTTTTTTCCCCTACACCACTAAACAGCTCTAATGTGCTCACACATGTACAAGGAGTCTTTACAGGTAATGAGGTCACTGCATTGGAAAGGGATCATGAAAACATTTTTATAATGTGACCCAACTGGAGAAAATTAGATGGTATGGCAAGTCGGCACACTGAAAAACAAGAAAACTCACATTCACATAGAGGGTAAGGTGCAAAGCTGAGGTGTTCAAAAGACGTAAAAATGGCAGACAGGTTTATGATAAGGTAGTTAGACCACTACAGCACATACAGTTAGAATATTATGTGTTTGCACAGCCAATCTAATGTAACAATCTGCAAAACAAAGCACTCTATAAAGCAAGATGAAAGATCTTTTTTTTTTTTTTATCTGTTATACATTAACTTGGACTGTCTTTGGAATGAACTACTCCATGATCATGCCAAAGTCAAGAATACTCCCTACTGCTCAAGCATTATTCTCAATCTCCCTGCATCACCCGTAATATGCAGAACCAAATAGGACGAAAGCCGACTTAACAAAACACAGACAAGCATTTATCTTTTCCAAATATTACTGCAAACTTTAAAGCATTGCTACGTGCTGATGGGTAAAACACACTCAATTCCAACCTGGTATCACTCTCCAATTGATTGACAGGACGTTAAATATGAGGTGTAAAAGCGGACTGCAAACTTTTAAAAAAATGTTACGCAAATACATTGAAATTGTTGTGAGCCTTTGTGTGGCTGTAGTAAAAATGGCCCAAAAGATTTAAACCACTCATTGTGCTCGGAGGAGGCTGTCCGCAGATGCGCTCCTCACACATGCCAGGCATACATAGCACTGCGTGGATTGCGCAAAGCATGTATTTTCTTTGTGTTCTCTGTGGCTCTGCGGAAGAACTGCGCAAGCTTTTCAGCAGATGTTTAAACTGGCATAAGCAGCCATTTGTTTGTTGTAAGTGGGTGTAAAAACAAAATAATCACTGAGTAGTGGTCTTCCCTCGCCGACACATCAACTTTACGCATCCCAACATCTGATTGAGTAATTACATAACTTACTCACTGGGCTGTCATTGATGTATACTTCTAATTTTAAAACTGTGGCCTTTCCAGAAATACTGTAGAATGTCTCTTTCTTTCTACTATGTGAAGAAAACTATGACAATAGACAAAACATATAAATGTGCTGCTTTTATGTGGAAGTCACAGCAGTGCTGTAAAGACGAGAAAAGCTAAAGTAAAATCTGGCAACAGTGCTGAAGATTCACATTTGTGAGTCCCTGCATTGCAGACATATTCTGTACGACATTATATTCAAACGTGTTAATTTTATGTGAGCAAAGTACGGCTATGACACTGTTATAAAAGTTTATAGAGTGTCTTGTCAGCTCTTTAGCAACATCACTTATACCTCACCATGCCATCCAAAATCAATACAATATTTTTCTCCCAATAAATAATGTAGGCCAGAAAAAGGTCCAAATGCACGCATCGACAGTTGGCTGCAATTAGGGGGCGGCGGCAGCAGTAACTGATGACAGTCCCTCCCTCCCTCCGGCTCACACGAGATCAGCAGAAAATGAAGACGCAGAGACCACTTTGTCACCGGCTGAGGGTGGACCTGGAAATGACTCCTAATGGAAAAAGGGCTCCCTGAGCCGCCACTGCATCTGCTGCTCCAAGCACTTTCTACGGGCCGATGGGCCAGCCCCAACCAGTTTCCAGCTCCCTTTATCTAAGCCTTTAATATTCTCTGGGCAGCCAGCAGCGACCGCAAGCTGAGGTCAGGAGGCAATGGTAGCTGAGTGTATGTGTGTGTCTAGTCTCTACACGTGTGTGTGTGTGTGTGTGTGTGTGTGTGTGTGTGTGTGTGTGTGTGTGTGTGTGTGAGTGTGCACACACTGTGAGAGTGGACGATAGCAGAAAATACTATTGATACCAGACTATTAAGATTATGGGAAATTATAAAAGTATACTGTTGTGATATCAACACCAAACAACAGAAATGCAGAGGGAGGAGCAAGATAGTAGATGAATTTAAAAAAAAACAAGAGTAAAAGACTAGCCATGCCACACGTCCCTGTGTGGCTGCAATGCTTATTTATGTACAATGGACTTGAATCAACCAGCATGCTAACGAGCTAAACATTGAATGCTACAATGCAAGTTAACAAGTGAGTTAACCACTCAAAGTGCTTTAACACTACATGTCACACCCATTCATGAACTGATGGCAGCAGCTAACATGCAAGATGCCACCTGCCCATCAGGACTAGCTGTCTCATTCATACCCGACACACACACACAGCAGGGACAGCTTACAGGAGCAATTTGGGGTTAAGTGTCTTGCTCAAGGACACATCGACATGGACTAGCTCGAACGCCGATCTTCTGGTTGAAGGACGACCCACTCAGCTGTCATAAAGCAAGATGACGGCTTCCAAAATGCCGAACTAAAAGCTTCAACACCCACAAACGAATGCCTGACGTCACGGTAACTATGTCCACTTCTTAAACTTCCAAACTACAAAATCATGAATCTGGATTGTAAAGGTTGGCATGTTAGCCTGCTATGTTGGCATTAATCCCAGAAACAGAAACAGCATTATTCGTTTTATCGGTATACTGAGTATTGAAAAGGTTAAGATTTTGACTTGCTGGTGGCGCTAGATGAGATCAGCTAAATTATTAGGATTCATCCACTGTGGACCATGAATGTCTGAACCATATTTCATGACAATCCATAAGGACATTTTATTCTGGACTGTTAAACAAACAGGCCGACGAATGTACAAATCAACCGACCTATGTTTCCATCCCAAGAGCCATGCCAGTAGCCTGGTAAAAAAATTAAGGCACTGCCGGATAAAACTGCTCCTGTCACTTGGGATGCTGTGTATACTTTTTCAGTTTTCAAGACATTTTATCTCACTCCTCTGGCTCCCAAGCATATTACTCTCAAAGGACTTTTTTTTAGCTCTTCAATTACTTCAGGAAACTCAGTGAGAGATAAAAGTAAGTACCAAAGCTGTCAGAGATTATGAGGCACACTTGTAGCACCGTACACGCTACATTCTGGGACTAACTTTCTAAACAGGCTGCTCTGAGGGGGTGACAGAGATAGTAGAATAGAGCCTCCCTTTGTGTCACTGTGCCCCGGACTGCAGGTGTCTCCAAGTGATGGAGAGGGCTCTGGGAAACATTTATATCTCAAATCCACTTTATCGACCGTGCCCCTGTCAGAGTGGAGCTAGCAGCAGTGGTAGGGGGGTTGGAGGAGAACAAGTGGCTCTTAGCACACATGCTGACACCGAAGGAGCCTCCAGCACTCACTCTTATGCTGTGAGTCTGGAACCTCTTTATGGTGATTGTTTTATCAGCGTTCCTGTCCGTCCCCCGGGAGGCTGGGGCCCAGGGAGGATGACCCTCATTTTCTGAAAGCAAAGTGTTCAGTATTGATCAGTAGGAATGAGCAGCCCGTGACATGGGTTAATTTACTGGACCTAGGAAGGTTCATTGTTTCCTGTCATTCCTGAACTCATCGCACTGACCTTTACCGCCCTGTCCTGCCAGGCGCAGTGTGTGTGTACACATGGACACACACACACACACACACACACACACACACACACACACACACACACACACACACACACACACACACAAACAACTTCACTGCTCACTGCCTCACGGCAAAAAAGAGAAAAAGTGAGATGGACACATTGACAAACAGATAGATGGATAAAGACATAAAACAACCACCACTTCAACAGAAAAAGGTAACTTTGAATTCATAAAAGTTTTGCTTTTTTTTCTGTAAAAAAGGAATAGAAGACCTGTATTTTCACCTCTCTGTCAGCTGAAAATGAATGAGGCTGAAGAGTGAAGTCTCAAGACCTAATGCCGTTGTGTCAGAAATGTATTCCATAGATAATTCACTGAATATGTAATAGCTCATTCAATCCACGATGAACTGAAAAGGGCTCAATACCTGAGCATCTTAAAGACAAGATATAATCAATACTCAACTCATAACCTGTGCACGGAGTATTGAGAATGACAAAGGTCAAAGGTGAATGTCTGTGGGTGAAAAGGCCAGTTTGGTTACATCAAAAGGTCAAAGCCTTAATGTGATGCTCAATTGCAAAACTTATTAGGGGCATGGCCTAACAACCAGACTTCAAAGTGTGGGGTTACATCACTTTGGATTATGTAAATTGAACATAAACAATAGAACAAAAGAGGGAAGATCTTTTGATAAAAGACCCAGAGCAAAATAGTAAAACAGAGGAGGGATGTAAAATGTTTAGCTTCTTCTATGAATTCTTATTCTTACCATATGACGTTTAAACTAGATGTATTAACAATATACTAATAATCATTATCAAGGGGAAAGAATTTACTTCATAACTAAATGAATTTACTTCACAACTAATGATTTGTATGTAAATAAATTGTTTGTCATTGATAATCAGTTGTAAAAAACAAATGTTCCTTACCATACTAAAATATTCTGCTACTGCTTATCAGGTGTTCAAATTGCCTCCTTTTCCTTCCTTCCTTATTAAGTGAACATAAACAAAACATCTTTGAAATAATCAATTATTTGAGATGCTAATCAGATTAATTAATAACGAAAATAATCATTAACTGCAGCCCATATAGTCCTGTCCATAGTTTAATTTTAGTCTTCTGTAATGTATCATTTACTCATTTTACTGAAGTGAATCACATTTTAGAGGCAAAGTAAAGAAAATCGAAATGATAAAGAAATAGTAACAATGAATCGAGGATAATAATTAATATATGCAAAGCAGCAACATACAAACAGCTTCAGCACAAAGGCAACACTCAAGAGGCGTCTCTGAATTCAGGATTTCCAAGCTTGCATTTGCCATGTTTGGTTAGCATGGTGGTTAGCTTTATTTATTTTGCCCATTTTATGCAGGATTCACCCAGCTCAGGATGCAGATGGGGAGGTAATAAATCCGTGAGGTGTCATCTCACTCCCCTCCCCTTTGCCTGGCATCTGCGAGTGCTATGCCACTTCTGATTAGTGCCGCCTTTCCCTCCCAGAAAGCCAGCAGACAGGAACAAACTGATTACTGCCCATCTTCAGGGGATTGGAGACACCTAACAGGAGGATTACATTAACATATTAACGGACGCCCCTCACCTGCAACCCTCCTAATATCACATCCATGCTCCTCTATTTTTTGGGGAGGGAGTGCGGTGTATTTCATCTTCAGATGGAGAGCAAATAAATAAAGAAAGATAGCGATTCCCTCTCTCTCCCAGGGTGCGCTATCTGTCATTGATGATAGGTGAAGAGGAGAGGGGCGTCTTTGAAGTTTTTCGACATAAAAGGCGCAAATAAACGCAAACACATCCTTTCAGCTACTCACATGAAATTAGGACCTGCTGAAGACGGGGGTAGGAAGCTGGCCTCCGCAGCCACACCTAATCACTCTGACGGCAGCAAAGACTTCAGTCTCTGCTCTACTGGGAACATCGGAATTAAGTATGAGAAAAAAAAGTAAAAAAAAAAAAAAAAAAGAGTGCTTTAATCTGCCTCAGCTACTTTTCCACTGTTTTAAACAATGTTGTGCTGAAACAAAACAACAAACAACGAGCAGAAAAAGAGAAAAGTTTTCCCGCCCTCTGAAATAAATATGAGGAAACTTTGAATTGGTTGACAGAAGTGTGGATGAAGTTGACTCTGGCTGTGATATCTTCAATCTTTGATATTTTCACTGTGGAAAAATCATAGCGTGATCTTATGAATCAATTACAAGGGTGGACGGGATAGTCCCTCCTATGAACTACCTCAGCGTACAGAGTAACAGCACAGACAGTGGTAGTTATCAAAACTGTAAGTGTGAGGGGGGCTCTTTCCGCATTATTATTTGAAGCACTGCTCCAGACAAAATGAGCTAACTGCCAAAAGAGATAAAGGGATTTAGAGATTCAAAAGAATAGAGATTTAAAAATTAATGGCGGAAAGGATTTGCCTTCATGTTTCTACAACTTGTAAGCAGAACATGACTTATAAAGAGTCATGGAGACAAATTGCTTTTAAGAATAAAGTGATGGTGAAAGGGAAAAAAACAAGCAGTGAATATTTAATAGGTACCACAGCCTCTTCACAAACAAATCAATATGGTGATAGTAAACATAAGGAGGCTCATACTGTGGCTTGCAGCCCTGGAAAGGAGGGAGGACAGGTGTCAGCGGGCCCAGCCACATAGTTTAGGTTTATCTTGACATTTCTGAAGGTTAAAGGATTGTAACTGTCTATCTGTGTCAATCACTTTGCTCAAAGGTCACAGCTAGTCTATTTTTCATTAATTATACCCTCAGATGTCTTCAGAACACCTAACAATCCCAACTCCCTAAACAACGGCCACCGAAAGGTTGTAAGAGAGGAATACATACATAAATTTATAATTCAACATTTACACTGAAGGCTTGGTTAGATTTGATTTCAAGCTGATGATTTCTATTTGCTCTCTACAATTAAAAAGGACAGTGATCATCCTGTATCTATATTACAAAACATGAGTACTTAAAATTAGTAGTATAATGCCTTACTGACCAGAATCACAGCATTCTGTCACTTTATCTGTGATTAGAAAAGGTGTAGCTGACGTTGCCTTCCTGCTAGTCGGATTTTTCAACTGACTTTTAGTGGTCAACATGCCCAAAGCAGCAATTTATTCAATTTCAGCTCTGCAGATTTGTAGGACAGAGTGCATAAAGCCTGGGAAGCTGTCTGATGGTCTCATGAGTCATCTTTATCAAATGAATAAACACTGAAAGAAAGCCAAAGATGTCTGCAAACTTTAACATGACAATGGCATAATCACATTCACTGCCATCTACCAGGGGGCAGTAGTCCTAATGATTGTGTTGTATAATAGAACTCTTTTTACATCACATCACAATGCCTTTTTCTCTCAGTGTTCACATATTCCAAGATATAAATCATAAGGGTGGTCGAATGACCTGGCCCCCATAGCCAAGTAATCAGATATAAGCATCAACACTTGTATCAGATGCTCTGCTGGGCTTATATGACATATACTTGGGAGAGACTGAGTCTCCAGGATTCCCTGAATTGCGCCAACATCTCCATGAAAAAGTGACAATATGGACAATCCAAGGCCTACTGATGGGGATGAGGAATGCTTTCTCTGGACCAAATCACAAGGATGACTGAGGACAGGACAGGTTTGAGAAACTGCAGTTACCTGCAGTTAATAAGTAAATAGGTAACTTAGGACTTTATTTACATAGGAGTCTTCTATCGTGACTTGTATTGTCATCGTTTCCTGTATTAGTCCAACCATAACTGACAGCATTGTGCTTTGGAATCTTTGTCTATTTTGTTAGTGGCTGTTGAAACTCAGACAACAGTAATCAGATTAACTAACCAACCAGAAACTAGAAGTCTTTATGTAGGTATGTGTACTGGGACCGGGGAAACCTTAAGGCATTTTGCTACACCTGTTTCTGTGAAAAGCCTTGCCCCCTCTTACACAAAGCCTTTGGCCTTTGTAATACTTCAAGGCTTTTGAACACAGTTGTAAAATTTACTGGGCGTTTAAGTACTTACTGTTTTCATATCGCTGCTGTAATTTAGAATTCTGTTTTACTTATTGTGGGCAGGCCTTGTGAACAGGATTTTACAGTTTGCTTGTCCATTACTCTGCCTGTCACCTTTGACCTCCTCTAAAGCACTAAATGCTTTTCTTGTCTTACCATGCGAAACAAGGCTGAAATAACAACGCTTCTCTTCCGCTCAGGGGGCATGTAAGAAAATGGCACACAACCTGAAGTGAACAATAGTATGTGCACTCAGAGCACCTCTCAGAGCATTCCCTGAGCAGGATGCTCCACTGCTGTGACCAAGCCCTAAAGTGAGCGCTGGACTCTTCCGAGGCATGAAATAATAATAACATCGCACTTCCGTCTCCCTGCTAGAGAGGAGGGGAGGAAAGTATATGAGGGCCTGCTATTGTCACCGCTCACTAGAGAGATACCAGTATCCCTGAGACTTTAATGGGAAAGACAATAGGGCTGGCCTAAAAAGGCTTCCCATTAAAATTTAATCAGGGACTTTTGTCTCTCAGTATATGTGACGATGTGTGTGTGTGTGTGTGTGTGTGTGTGTGTGTGTGTGTGTGTGTGTGTGTGTGTGTGTGTGAGAGAGTGTAAACGACTACAGGGACAGGTAACAGCACTCACAGCCCATCTTCGTCCCCTCTCGTGTTGTTTGTTTCAAGTTCATCCCTTTCTTGTACCTTGGGAGAGTTATTTCATTTTCTCCCAGGTGTGTCACTATCCTCCTTTAACCACCCAACCACATGGCAACTGCTCGAAAAAATGTTAAGGGCAAATTGGATTAACACCACGGTCTATGGTCTGGGCACTTAACAAACACAGATGCACTTAAGGGAGCCCACAGAATGATTTGTGACTGAACAAAGAACTGGAGAGATGGAGCCTGGGCATGACCACAGGACTGGTGTAATATGTCATCTACCGGAAGAGCTATCAGCTCAGCCTACTGGAAAAGGAGTAAACTCCCAAGTGCTGAAGGTAAATTATATAGTGTCAAGTGCTTCTCTCCTACTTTTGGAGCTGAGACAAACAGGTTTTTTCGTCATCATATCACAGGGTACTGAAGAACTGTAAAGTTAAAGTTAAAAGGCAACTTCTTTTGTTTGCAGTTTAGTATTCTCTTTTATACAGACACCGTTTATATGAGAGATATGTCTCATTTTGAATATAAAGGTAGACTGAGATAGAAACTTTTTTTTATAAAAGTTGCCTCATCCTTGAATCTGGTGTTATCCAAACCCTTCGATAATTACTAGCTATTTCTTTTCTTTTTTTTTACTTTTTTAGCATTATCCAACCAGTGCAAAAAAATCAATAGTGGAGGTTAACGTATTAGTATGAACAACATGTTGACTTGAAATATGCAGGCCTGACCCCAATAAACCTTGAATAAATTCCAACATTCTGCAGCTGTGGCCTGTTGCATTAAAATGATTCAGAAAAAAAGCAAGTTCATTACTTTTGCTGTCTATCTAGTTGTAGGTGATTAGAGGATGCAGAATGGCATATGATTGCGTTTGACGGTTCATTATAATTTTTATGTTTTAAATGGATGATTAGAAGACTAAAAAAAGTGCTGTTAGACACCAGCTGTTAAAGTGAATTGATGATTCATTAACTGAGGTTTTGCACAAATTAAGTTTATTTTACATACATAAATAGCCATATTGGAATGTGCCGCTATTCATTGTCTTTTGTGCTATCTTTACTTGTACTTTATTTTCTTCATACCATTGAAAAAAAAAAAAATCCATTAATAAATGGTAATACCACAACGCCATATCATTTTCATCTGGTGACATTTCATGCCAAGGTTTAGCCATTGATTACCTCTCTATGCTTTGTAATTGTTTCTTCAAGGTACTGTGATCCTGTGTGCAAGTGAAGTTCCATGTATGGATTTCTTTCCAATTAAGGTTGGAATTATTCACAGGGGGCTCACCCTTGACGGCCTGCAAACAATGACATAACATTGGAAAAACATTTTTGAACCGATCGATGAGAAACAACCAAATGATGTTGGCTGAATGATAAACAGCTCTTCTCCCTGGACCTACACCACCAGGGCTCTTAAGATGTCTGATGTCGAGTAGAGTGACAAACACACATCCGCACACATAAACACACTTCGAAACAGGCCTGATCTTGTAGTCTCAGGGCGCAGTGCGTTCTGCAAGGATTCTGCACCGCCTGGAGATGGAGAATGAGCCGGTAGGGAGTTGAGACCTATGGGGAACACTGTTCCAAAGGAATGGCTTTATGGAAATGAGGGTTAAAGGGAGCATCGTCCGCCCCCTCTGATAGGGAGCCTATGAAGCGCTGACACATACACCCCCCCCCCCCCCCCCCCCCAGTCTCCAACATAAAACCATGTTATATGAGAGGGGGTCACCGTTCACCCTAATCACGGCCGTGACATGACATGCTGTAGGTTGCCCCTCAGTGTTAAATATTTATGTCAGCACCACCGTATTGCCTTGATGGCTGTCAAGACTTTGACACATGCTCTCTCTCTTTCTCTATCTGTGTGTGTGTCTCTCTCTCTCTCTCCTCCCGTTTTTATTAAAATGCAACAAAAACAGAAAAACAGCAGAAAAACACAAAGGCATAAGCTAAAGGTAGAGGCTTTTATGTATCCATCACAGCAACTGGCCGTTAGAATTGACACTTTACTGTATATGCAAAGGCATGCACTATTTCCATGTGCGTCTTTGCTTCATTCACAACTCTATGCATCAGTGTGCATGGATGGAAATGTCAAATTGGAGACTGTCCCAAAAACTGCATGAAAATTAATTAATTTACCAGAATCCTTGTAAGTTTGTGTTTTAATTAAAGTTGTCCCAGTTAAATAAACTATAATAAACAGTGCAGGCAAAGCCAACACGTGGCTTTATGTCGTCTCTTGATTAACTTCTACCGCTTAAGCTCAGAGTGATTTCCCTCACATGACCCAATGTAAAAGGTTTTGGGGGTGACTGTGATCACTGGAGACAGTGCTCTCCTCCTCTAGCCTTGCCGGCTCCCCCATGATAGGTGTCAAAGATATTCTAATGAATGTCAGAGTACATTTCAGGGGGCCATGCTCCGTACAAACCACTGGAGTGGCCCATCTTATGGGGCTGCCAAACCCCCTCCACCCTAAGCTCCCCACCACTCTCTTCATGTTCAAGAGGGTTAAGAAGATTAATCAATGTCAATGTCTTTTCCCTTTTGAAGCCAATAAGGTGCACACTGTCTGGCCATGCCCAACAGAACATCACTTTGTTCCGTCGCACAGCCGCCCCTTCGCTGCCCTCACTGACCCCCCAGCAGTCCCACTTGTCAAAGTCAAGGGGGCGTTTGGCGTTTGGTAGAGACTGGCCTTCCGGATAGCACTCAGCTCCGCCCTGCTTGACCTATTCTCTGATATTTGACCACTCGGTTGCAAGACACTTGCTCTTTCGAGCTGAAATGTCACTGGGGCATCTTGTCAGCTCACAGACACCTCGGCCTGACAAGCGATTTTACTTTGGTGTGCTACAAGGCAGAAAATACAGGGCCGTGGCCGTGGCCTTGACGCACACAAACTGTCAGCTAGCCAGCAGGGCTACTTGATACTGACTTACTGGCCTAGTGTTAAACATAGGAATTGTAAAAAAAAAAAAAAAAAGAAAAGAAAAAAAAAAAAGAGTGGCTGGGACATTACATCAATATCTGGAAAATTATGCTGGCCATGCATAAGAAATGAAAGCTGTAGTCCTGTGTTCTCTGGGTATAACAGTATGAGTTAGGAGAACTGCACAAGTGTGAATTAAGTGTTTGGTTTAATTAATATGATGACAACATATCCTGGTATCCTGGGAACTAGACATACGACACAAAAGGTCAACCGATAACCTTTGACTTCCTCTGCACCAATGCCTCCTCTTACCCTCTCCTCTCCTACCCATTCTCTCTTTTCTTGTCATTTTGACCCCTCTCTGTTCTATTCACCTTTACGTTTTTTACTAAATCAGCATGTCCTTCAGTTAAATAAGGGAGAGCACACTCCTTTCCACTTTCTTTTGACCGCCAGTGGCATTGCAGCATGAAAGAGAAGGATGGGGATTGGAAGTAGCAGTCACATCATTTCTGGTTTGCGCAACCTGCTCAAAGTTTGCAACTAAATGCTTGTCTTCAGTCGAGCTGACAGGGGAGAAGTGGGCGCTCAGTGAACCATGGCCGGGCTGCCATGAAATGACAGGAATCATTGGCATACATTTCAAACAGCCTCGCGCTATCCTATTAAAGTGCCACATCCCCACTTTAAAACAGACAAGAAGGAATCCGCTTTGATAGATAGAGACTAAAATGGCTTATTGATTTTCTCACCCTTTTTTCGTTGTTAGGAACTTTTAAAAATTAGACCCCAAACTTATCTTTTTTTTTTAATTACAATAGATTGGGAAAATAGGTAAATGGTCTCTTGTGACATCCCAGCTTCTGTATAATTAAATTAATGAAAATGTTTAAATTGTTATGAAATTGAGGAAATACCACAGCACAGTATTCTACCTATGGATTGTCCTGTAATTACTGTATTAGTACTTTATATTTCACTTTCATATATCATTTTAAATTAAACGTTGGGCAGTATAATGAAAAAACAACTGTATTATTAATAAGGACGGTATGGCAAAAAAAAAAAAAGCTATTTAATATTGTTAATGTAAAATTAGGGTGACCTGAACAGTATAAACCTTCCTTTTTAATTGTTTATTATAGTTCATCACATTGTTACATGGCAGCCTACCTTTGGTTTCAGATGTGTTTTGGCTTGAGTATTAGCACATTTAGAGTAGATAATAATTATTTGTATCAAGCCACAATCAGTTCACAAACCCAAAGACAAGGAGTGATCCAGTTTATCATTAGCTGCAAAAAAATCAAATGCGTAACTGAGCATCAAGGTCAACACTTGAAGTTAGAACAACCCTATAAAATACATAGTTTTATGTGACAATTATCACTTATAAGTCAGTGACTAACCCAACATAAATATCTACATTTCGGTGGTGAATAAAATATGCCATATACAGTATGAATGAATATTCTGCATAGTGAGGTTTCATAATGTTGGTTTATAGTTGTTTCTATTAATATCTGAATTATCAAAGATAAAATAGAATACAGAAATGGCAATGAAAAAGTATTTCATCACACAACTTGATGGCTTACAGCTTTTTAACTGAACTGCTTGACTTGACTTCTTATAGCACATTTAACCCATTATGACAGAGGAAGTAAGGAGACTTAATGGTCCTTTAAGCAGTTTACAAAGCTGTTATTAGAGGAGTAGGGAGTCATGAAGTAGAACCAGACAGGGGGCGAACAGTTGGACAATGGTAGAAATGTTTGAGGAATTGAATTTTAAGAGTGTATCTGATTGCATTAAGCTGATGCTCAGGTTTTAGGTGATACTCCTGAGGCTTACACTGTAAGGATAACCATGCGGTTTATATAACACACTCAAGTGCTAAAGACCAATTTGAGAATTTCTCCAATGAAGCTTATCCAACTATTTTGATTCAAATAATATTTTTAGGATAATTCTACACTTTAAAATTCAGCACCGTGGCTCAATGAGATGTGTTAGTTCGTAAATATTGTACTGTAGGATAATAAGATCAACATAATTATTTCAGAGCTGCCTGAGGCAAGTGCTGGTTCATTTTGTGTCAAAGGGCTTGTGTCTGGCTGCAGGGTTGGATTCAATCAGTTATATCCCAAACATCCTTTTACTTGAGTCAACTGACCACATTTTGATCAAAAAAATAAATCAGGGTTACATTTTGACTTAATTGAAAATTTAGGAACACCTTGACACAGAGCATGTTGATTTAAACTTGGGGGTGGGCGGTGATCTGAATGTCTTTTTTATGCTTCTGCACTGCTTGATACAAACACAAATCCACAGGATTAGCCTAATCGGTGACTGTGGCCGGACAAAGTCCTAACAACCTTGTCAAATGCTTTGTGCGTTTCAGAATGGAGACTGTGTTCTGGCCCATCAGTTTCATAAGGCCTGCATTATGGATCGTTGAGTATGTTGAGACACCCATAGCAGGGGATCTGCTGCCATGCTTGATTCCCACACTGTTCAGCACAAATATTTTAGCCATGGACATGACGTGGTGTAAACACAATGACCGCGGGGCCACGGCCATCTTCCTCTCATCTATCATTCAATCTTCCCTAATTAGAGTCTTTTTGTCATACTGAGAGAGGGGCACTGAGTAGCACTTCTGGGGGTGTGAATGGTACAAAAGAGAGGGTCTCATTTCCATCTGACAGTGTGATGGAGATTGAATGTGAGCTTTAGGAAGATAAATGGGCATCCTGCAACCTTCCGACACTATCTGCAAAGCTGCTCTATAACCCTCCCTGGGGAATCACTTAACGGTGAATATTTGGGGCCTCTTCCGTTAACTTCTGCTTAGGTTTGTCAATAACTTGTCAGGTCCCTCTACTCATTGCCTTTAAATTAGTGAACACACTGAGGGAAGAGAGGAAATCAAACCAGCAGAAATGGGAATAATATACCAACAGTCCAAGCTATTGGTATTCAATTAAGTTGCTGTACAATAAAAAGATCAGTTTGTCACATAAAATAGCAATTTGAGTCACAGGTCTAAATTTGTATTGTCAGTAATTATCTGACTCAATAATATTGAGGGGGAATTTAAAGAATGTCAAATGGTATATAGAATCTCCTTAACTACAGTACAAGATATTTTCATTGGAGATATTAAAAATACTTATATTATGTAAATAATGTTATTACAATAATCATAGTCTTTATATATATATATATTTGTATAATGTTTTTCTTTTTATCAAAACTTTGCAAGAAAAGCAACTTTTTGGTCTCAGTCAAAAGTAAATTATTATTACACCATCTTCACAGCAATTTGTGATAACTTTAGAAAATCTAGTTAATTCTTCAACTTAAGAAAAGGTAATTATTTCACTTTTTCTAAAATAATCTTCATCTGAGACAGCGTGGGCGTGCACCAGAGGGGATGAGTGAATGTAATTGAGTGTCAATGTGTGTGTGTGTGTGTGTGTGTGTGTGTGTGTGTGTGTGTGTGTGTGTGTGTGTGTGTGTGTGTGTGTGTGTGTGCGTACTTAGGTAGGGGTCGGTCTCTCTCCCTAACAGCCCCAGCGGCCCTGCTTTAGGCCCGGTGACAGGGCTCTGTCTCTCAGCCACACTTGACTGGGTCCCGCTGACACTCAACTGTCAAGCCGGCAAGCCCTCAACCACCGCCCTAACATGCTCTACAGCTTCACCCAATTAACTTGCTTTCACTTGACATCGCGGCAAAGAGCTTCATAATAGGTGGTCAAGGTGCAGTGTGTCTGCTTTCGCCCCTCTCTGACGACTAGCAGTGCGGATACACACACATTCAAGCGTTGCCCCCACCACCCACCCCCCTCTACTACCCCTCAATGCTTTTGTGCCTCCGTAGGTCTAGCAGGCCTCTCTTGGCTGCCTCTGCCTGTTCGCTGCACTGTGACAGCGGGAGAGCATTGATCCAGGAGAGGGGGGATGCAGTGGGGTACAAACGGTCTTGCACGAAAACCTACCTACAAAAATCCTGCTGGACACAACTCAGTCTTCTCACTTTAGAATACATATGCAGATCAGCACATCTGTGTGCATCTATGCCTGCATGAACGCTTGCGAGCACGTGTTAACATGCGTCCATGCATGCTTTGTAGTTTGGTGTGCATGATACCAGTGTGTATTTCAAAATGTGACTGTACGAGTGTGTGTGTGTGTGTGTGTGTGTGTGTGTGTGTGTGTTTGTGAAGCACTGTGTGGCTATCTCCAGCTCTCTCTCTATCAGACATTCAGTAAGTTGGACACCAAGCCAGACCGGGGGAAGGAAGTAAAGCGATTTGACCCCCGACTGCGCGTTTGGGGAAGAGGGTCTTGAAGCATGTCAGCTCCGCTCAGGCTCCACTTCCCCTCTGTGTCCTTCCTATTTTTTCCCTAGTGCCAGGCCCAAACTTTGAAAACATCCACCTTAATAGGACCTAGTCAGCGAGAGCTACTCTTCCGTCTATCAAACTGTGATCCAAGGTGTCAGCCCGGGCCGGCTTTGACAGAATGTCTCCAAACGAACAGTACAATGGTGTTTCCCTCCCCAGCACTCGGCTACTCTAGTGTAGCCCTCTGACTGCCTGGCCTCTCCATCTCACTACACCACCTCTCCCCTAGTTCGCCTGCTTGATTTCACCTCATAGAACACTTTGCAACAGTGGGTTGACTGACAGCCACAAGCCGGCCTAATTGTCTTCTTTTCCAATTTAGAGCACATTGGAACGCTTCGGTCTTATTTCCCTTTTTAATAAGGAGATGACAATTTTCCTGAAGAAAAAGGAAATATTAAGTAGCCCATCATTATCTAATCACAATGACTTATCAAGCATGTGCTGACGTTTTGCCACAGAATGCAGTGACAAAAGCAACAACAACAAAAAACCTGATGTAGCTGGCATTGTATGTTTCTAAATTATATGTGGAGTCGTTATAGAATGCAGCTAAAGTTTCATGAGCCTGCAGCGATTTGACCTAAAACACATGCCTCATACCCCAAACTCCAAATCGTGTATGTACAGAAAATAAATATTGGGCTTAAATTCCCACAACATAACAATCCCACTTAATCCATTCTTCACTCTGCCCAAAATAATACGATTCATTGCTGACAGGCCCTATGGCTACCCAAATTTGAACAGCATCGATCGAGGATATTGACCATTCACCAGATGCAACTCCCTGTGTTTTAACACGGTGCACTGAAATTATATCTGCCCTTCCTATTAAACAATGAGCTCCCCAGTGGTGCCCATTACTGCATGTTAAGTAAAAACAAATATGAGAGGTGAAAATTAACATTAGTAACTATTAGACATGCATACATTTGTATTACTTATACCCAATAGAAATTACTAAAATATTAATGAAGATAACTATTCTCAGCAATAACACCACCTCATTTTGTCAGATTTTGTAATGCTCCTGAACCTTTATATTTTCAATGCTGCGCCTCTGGGCATCATGCTCACTGAAGACTGAAGGCTGAAAAAACTGAGCGAGACTCAGAGAGCTGACTGTTACTGAGGCTACTAAGTGTTGTTTGGTTTGTGATCGGATTGTGCTGTTGAGTTTTAACTATCAATACAAAGTCAGGGCTGCATTAGGGTATGCAAGAACCACAAGAATCTCTCGGACGACTTCCCCGTCTGAGGCTTTGTCCAATAAATTAAAAATAACACAGGCAGCTACGTGTGAATCAGTACTTCTTGAGTACCCCAGACCATTTTAGGTCAGGGAAAATAAAGTCCTTTCTCAAGGCCCAGAGTCGAGAAGAGCAACAGATAATACGCATCTGGTTTCATCCAGAGTTTCACAACACACCTGAGCTGCAGTGTAGTGCTGGTCCAAGTCTCTCTCCTCTCCTACACCAAATGTGCCCCTTTGGCTGCCAGTGTAGTTTCTCATTCAAATTGCATGAATCTGCTGTGGATTACCATGACGAGGAGGCAAACAGCACTCCGGCCATACACTGTAGTCTCTTAAAAGCACCACTTGATGTTGTTTTCTCAGTGTGTGTGTGTGTGTGCGTCTGTCGGCTGTGTTCGTGTTAAGATGGCAACACTTGCCCCTTTAACCATCTCTGAGTCAACAAACGAGTCCACATGAGGTACTATTGGAGGAGCTCCCAGTGGTTTCCCAAGTTGCTGCCAGAGCTGGTGGAGACACACATACTTACGCACGCACTTGCCCACACACACACACACACACACACACACACACACACACACACACACACACACACACACACACACACACACACACACACACCAAAGAACTAGCTGGTCTCAAGGACACTTGTGCGGTCTGAGATCTAGTCAACCACCAAAACAGACCGTTTTGGTCTTCCAGTTCACTTTAGCATCCATATCCAAGAAGACAGCACTGGCACAATATTATTAACACTTAATCATTTCCTCTGAGCTAAATGATTTCTTTATGGTGCTCTGGAAACAGCAACCAGAGTCATGAATTGGGTTTTAATCTGGCTGAATGTCAGAAGTGTCTTCAGCAAGGACACAGGCGCACACACACACACACACACACACACACACACACACACACACACACACACACACACACACGACACACACACGTAATGGTACATACAGTAGTCGCATAGTGAAATATGCTCCTGACAGGCTATGCACTCGAGTTTTGACTGTATTTATCCTTTAGCTTTTCTCAGACTCAAACATCTAATATGAGTGAACCTTGCTCATACAGGTATTAATAATAAAACTGGAACTTAGTGTAAATATTTTTGCATCGGCCCCTCAAGTATAACGACCTGTTTTATGTTTCATACTTCAAATGCATGCCATGGCTGCTTCCTTTAGTGAATATTCAATTCATATCAGGATAAGCAGTCTGTTCTCAGGAGTACCATTAGAATACGATAAGTATTTAGCTTCAAGGAAAAACCCTTTTAAAGGAAGCCCTCGCTGTAATAGTAGCAGTAGCCACATATCTGAGAGAAGAAGACTCATTATTTGTTGCAGCGGGATGTGGCTAAGACCAATTTCAGAACAGATTTTGCATTCAGCGTTTATGGTCCCAGTATTTCCTGTGAATCACATTGTTCAGTTCATCCACTGCATTAAATGCCGAAATGCTGAATTAATATCATTTAACATTTAAGAAAAATATGAGCATCTACATGGCTTAACTGCAACTTGGCTGTAACCCCTATTTTCAAGGAAGAAATAACAGTCTGGAAAAGAATTAAGTAAGAGTGGGAGTAAGAAACAGACGGACGTGTGTGAATGGGAAAAGAGGAGGAGGGGGCAGTATTTTAATGCCTGTTGTCACCACGTAATGTCCTCACTACGACAAAATGCTGAACCAGGGAAACCGGAGAAGACTTTCATAAAAACCCCCCGGCTGCCTCCAACATATCTCTGGGATATTCCAAGAGCAAAACGTATAAATCTGGGTCTTTCCACATCCAAGTCCCTCTCCTTAACACTGAACTCACACACATACAAACACACACACACTGAGACAAACCAAGTCCCTCAGGACCTATGACTGCAGTTTGAATACATACTGCACAATATCGGGCCCTTGTCGGAGCCGGCCTTGGCTGGGTTATATTGAGACTATAACAACATTCTTTCAGTAAGACAAGGTGTTGGTCCTCTTAAAATTGTCCTGTTACCAAGTTAAATTAAGAACCTTGTTTCATCTTTACTGCTGCGAGACTCAGCAGAATGAGTCACACCTCTCAATTATTTGCAGGAGGGTTAAATCTGGACTACCCCTGATAATAGCTTAACACAGATGAGGGGGCCAGAGAATCCCATGGCCATTGTTTAGTTGGTTGTCTCCGCCGTTCGTCAGTTGCATTCCATAGGCATGCCATGATTTGTTTTTAATTTACTTTCTCTTCCCACAGCTTACATTTTCGCTCCATCTCTCATCTTGTTATGTGCACGTACGGTTTGTGAATGAATGTGTGTCCTCGCAGAGTTATTTATTTGTTTCGGTCAACCACAAGCCGGCGAGCTGAAGAGGAACCGTCATTTTGCGTAAACAGTCATGAAACACAAGGGAGGGGAACAAGGAGGAGAGAGGGAGAGAGGGAGAAGGGGAGGGGGATAAAAAAAATTGGAGGAACAAAAGAAAGACAGAGGTGTAGCATGTTTGGGAAAGACAGCGACTCTCCTGCAGGGCCTGGGGGCACAGCGACGGCATACGTGGCCTATTCCCCACCTGGAGCTTGTCGACAGGAATTTAATGCCGGCTCTAACGTCTGAACCGCACAGCAGGAAGAGGAGGAGGAGGGAGTTGTGGGATAGGAAATACTCTCCCCACCTTCTTCATGTCAAACACAAGTCTGTGTGTGACTGTGCTGTTGCTGCCACCTGAGGGACACATTAACATCCTCCCTGCTCCCCGCCAGCCTCATTCCCCTCCTCAAGTCACACGCATACACATACAGAGACACCATTACACAAATATAAACAGACTCTCTTTCACAAACTCACTGACTGTCTTTGTTGCCTGCCCCCGGGGTCAATTAGGTCGCAGGACCAGGCCTGTCCCCATATGGAGGCTTTTGGTCCCACGCCCAGTTTGATTTCCCCTCTGCCTCGCTGATTAAATCAAGCTGGACATTTCTGTGGAGGCTGGAGAGAAGGAGAGAGAGTAACAAGGGAGGGAGAGAGAAACTACAGCCAACTTTAGCCAAGCAGCCACCCGCTGTTCCAGATAAGTCACACAAACTTGTCTTCCTCTTTCTCCGTCCATCTTTCCCTCCCTCGCCTCTATCCTTTCTTCAATTTCCTCAAGCATTCCAGGTTTAAAAAATTAATCAATGTATAGCGCAGAGAAGCAAACATGTCATTTGTAGAGGAAGGGAATGGCAAAGTCTTTAAAAAGGACATAAATCTAAATTAGCCTGAAGGACGTGGTGAGAGGACTCAGTAGTTGCTAACACATTCACGGTCACCAAGCTGGGCGACGCAGTAGGGGTGCAAGAATGTGGGACAAAATCTGCCAGCTGGCTACAGACTGCAAGATATTCAGAAAACTCCACTCAATGTCCAGTCCAATATGTTGTATTTGGTGGCTTGTCATTTTATGTTATGTTTATTGATTTTCAAAATAAAGCCAAGAGAGCCAAGAGAGATACTGTTGATAATCAATACAAGCAACTTCAAAAGGGATCCATCTACCAAGGTTTGTTTCTCTGTACAGTCCATCAGATGAACCCGATGTAAAGTCAGTGAGTGATGAGTCAGAAAGCTAGGTGTTTTTGTGGGGATGTAGGAAAACAACAACAACAAGCTGGGCTAGCCTGGAATAGTGTGTCTAAGTTTGATGACATCATGACTCAGTGAGTAGGAGGTAAAGAGCAAAACAATAATCATTAAACTCCATCAACTTCTGGCAGTCTTACATAACCCCTCATTGATCTTCCTTCCCACTTTCTGATAGCCACACTGGAATAAGATTTTTTTTTTTTTTAACAGATAATGCACACATACCTAGATACGGGTGAAATATCACACCCTAATGTCTTGTCATCAAACATACACAGATCAAGACAAGTGCATACAGATAAAAATAATAAGCTCAGCAACATTAGGGATATTTGCAACTGCATGCATGGGTATGTACTGTATGTGCATAGACATTTTTGGGTCTGTGTGTGCACTTGCAAAGATAAGACAAAAATTTAAACAGCCTCTGTTGTCTGGCTTTTTTCTTTTACTCTGGAGGCCTCAAACCAATTTACACACCAACCCCTTCCACCTCTTCACATACAGCCCCATGATGTTTAAATTAAATTGAGGGGGAGTGGGGGGGGTGGGGGGTGGAATGGGAAGCAGTGTAAAGGAGAGAGAGAAAAAAAAGTTTCCTGAACATAGTAGAAAATTATTTTCTCTGGACAGTTTTAAGAGTCGACATCCTGTGCTGGAGTTCTCTAATCATCACCAGCGCAATTTACAATCAGAACACACAGCAAGCCAGTTCAGACCAGCTCATCTGTTGACTTTGGCCTCAGCTGAGCTTCACGTCCTGCTCTGTATGTGTGTGTGTGTGTGTGTGTGTGTGTGTGTGTGTGTGTGTGTGTGTGTGTGTGTGTGTGTGTGTGTATATATATATATATATATGTGTGTGTGTGTGTGTGTGTGTGTGTGTGTGTGTGTGTGTGTGTGTGTGTGCGTGCTGTTGCCATTTGAGACTTGGGTGACTCGGCACTGGGCCCTGACAAGGGTGGGGTGAACGTCTGTGGAGCTGAGGTGACCACACACATGCACATGTTCCCTCTCTCTTTCACATACACATTTGCACGCTGTGCATTTTTGCACAAAGGCACACACTATAAAACGTCCACTGAACAAACAGGGATATGCACTTGAGCACACAGGCGTGCATAAGTAATATTTGGGCATAACTGTGCACTTGATAAACACAGATATGCAAGCTACCAGGAAACTATTGCAACACACACAGCCTCAAAAACAATTTAGACATATGTATTACCACAAAAACTCCCACACACACATATATAGTTCAACACATACATCATGAAAAAAACTGCACCCCTCCAAAAACAATCATTCAGTGTGGCCGTGGTTCACGATACACAGCCCTGTACATCTGTGTGTATGTGTGTGCATGAGTGTGTCACACTCAGGATGCTCTCCCACCCACAGTTCCCTTGGCTGGCCTCCACCTAGCCCAGGCCCAGTGCGGTGCTGCTGCCTTGCCGCAGGGCTGAACACAGCTCACTGTGTGTCTGCCCCCTCACAGCCCCAGACTGTCCCGACCAATGTGCTTCTGATTAGGTGGCTTAATTACAGCTGTAAAAACAATGTTGATATAAGCCTCAAAATTGCAGTGTGTCAGATACTATTAGCCAACCTTGGACTCCGGCCATTGTTATCCAACTCTTCCAGTGACCCTCCCTCCCTCTCCCTTCCACCCTCTGGCTCCTCCCATGCTTTTCCTCACCCTTTTTCCTCTCCCCTTCCCATTTTCTTCACTCTTTCATGTCTCAGGCTGCAACACAGGCTGCAACAGAGGCCAAATGGCCCGCAAATAAACAGCAGTGGCGTGCCCATTGACCTTGACACCGCCAGGAAACTGAAAGAAACCTCTCTGGTAAACCAACATGTTGGAAACACGTGACAATAAAAGCAAGAAACAGAGAGAACTTCCACTTTAGCTGATCAGCTGTGAATTACACTTCATTTGTTTAATTGGCTCTTTGACCTGGGGTGCTTGAACTTTTTTTTAGCGGTCTGTGGTTGTTCAAAATAAGGGCCCTGGCTCTGCAGCAGAGTAAGAGGATATTCTATTAGCAAACATGAAAAGGCAGCGAAGGCTTCCAGAGAGGGGAGGTCAGACAGTCTGGGACAGGACACAGGCCTGTGTGTTGTGCTCTTTGTGTTCCAGTGACAGTGACTAAGGAGCGGGAGTGCAAAGTATGCCAGAAGTCTGGTCCAGGGAAAACTCTGCAACACCGTTGGAGTGGAGGCAAGTAAGAAAAGCAAAGTAAAAACCTCAAGTATGCAAATCCTGGGTGGTCCCATTTTTGACTGGTCTAAGAGAAAGTCCCCTTCTTTCGTCTGTCTCCGTCCTTGAGGCAACTTCAACATCCACTCTCCTGAGAACCAGGTGTTGTGGATGAACGGCAGACATTCATCAGGCTCACTTACAGCTAATCAGCTGAGTTAAGACAACAGGCAGTGGAGAAACCAAAGGGAGTGAGTAACTTGACAAAAAGGCGGTGGAGTGAAGGGAGGGACATGCCAAGGGCGTGTTTCCAAACCCTGCGGGCCTCTATGGTGGCCTGCCTTAGCCCTGTGGCCTTCTCAGCCGCTGGCACTTCAAGGTTTCCCAAATTTTGTAGTGCCAAGGCCCCAAATTCACATTGGTATGAAGAGCGAGACACTGACATAAAAACGAGGAAGCACACTACCCAGGCCTGTATCGATTCTTGTGGACCAGGCAGGGTGTGTCTCTGCACTTCCCAGCCTTGAAAGGCCGTCTTGTCACTAAAGGTGGAGGCATATAGTATGCCATCGTTTGAATAATTGATGACCAATTCCTAAGTAATCAGTGTCCTCACAAGACAATGCATTCCCTCTCTCCCTGGTGGAGAGAAAGAGCTCGGCCTGTTTTTGTCCCGATGCCTTTAGAAGCAAAAGGTAAAAGCTTTAATGCACTGAAGCCACTGGAAGTGCTCCCTCTGAAGGACTCCCCCTGGAATCAGCTGGGATGGTGTGTCTCTCCTTATGAGGGGGCCTATCTGAGTGGCCTTCCAGTAAAGGGAGGGAGAGAGAGAGAGAGAGAGAGAGAGAGAGAGAGAGAGAGAGAGAGAGAGAGAGAGAGAGAGACAAATTAGGAGAGGAAGATAGAGTCATTGAGTGAGCGAGTGTCGGAACAGGAAGGCATGTGCACGCATTTAGATGTGTGAGTGCACACTCATGTGTATGTGCTGCAAAATGTATACTAAGTATAAAGTCTGTTTAGGTGGTGCGCATAAAAGTATTTGTGCTCATGTACAAGAATGTCTTCATAAGTGCCTGTGTGTGTGTGTGTGTGTGTGTGTGTGTGTGTGTGTGTGTGTGTGTGTGTGTGTGTGTGTGTGTGTGTGTCTTGGAATGTACAGCCCCTTCCTCTAAACAGGAAAGGAGTACAGTTAATAGCATCACCACCCTTTCCCCTCGTACAGAACGGTGGCTCGACCAAACTTTAACCGTGAGCCAATTTGACCCTGAACCTTTTTTTACTATTAATATTAATATTGCACACAACGTCTAGTTCCCCCCAAATTTGCTGTCTACAAAGCACCTTGCAGGAGGAAAACATCCCTATCAATATCTCTGCAAACGATTTGCCTGCCATATCTTCAAGATATGTGAATGCGGCAACAGGAAACAGAAGAAGCAGAGAGTTGTGAGAAGGACGAGCCAATAACTCTACCACTGCTTATCTCGACAATGGCAGGTAATTAGTGATTCGGTGTGTTGTTTCTTCAGAAGAGCCGGGCCGTGAGGTCTCTCTCACTGGGCCTGTGAGCATTCACCATGTGGGCTCCTTGTGATACAAAGACACTTCTGTCCACACGCACACACTGCCCTGTTATCACCTCATAGAGCTACGCTGTGACTCCTTAGAACCACACATAAGGACATGTACAATGTAACCACTGTATTTGTCCTGTTTAAGTGCACTGACGAAATATTATTGAATTCATGGTTTTACAAACTCCTGCATGAATCCACTTTAGTAAATCCCCTAGACAGCGGTAAGGTTGGTTATCGAAACAATGTATGTGTAACACCGAGTATCAAAAACTGTCTGGAAGCACCGGAAGCTGGAATCAAATGTTTGCTGAGATTCTAAGTCCTCTGATCACATAGTTTTCAGGTTAATAGTTTAATGCCAATAATTTGATCGTTCAAGCTTCACAAACGTGGTAATTCGTCAGCTTTTTCTTGTTTTACATTATAGTGTAGTATTTGTTGAAAAAAGAGGGTGTCGCCTTGGGCTTTGGGAAATTGAGATGGGCATTTTCTAACTATTTTCTGATGTTTTAAAAAAAATAAAAACTATTAATCAAGAAATATAATAAAATGAATCAATTACTGCAGCCTCATATTGCTTATCAGTATCAGTTACTTATGTTGTTTAATCCAACTGTTAAGTTTTGATCTAATGTGAGTGAACTGGTCTTGTCTTAACAATTAACTAATTATTATTTTGTTTAGATGATTTTCATCTATAATAGATGTTTTTTAACAAAAAAAACCATCAACTCTGGGTCACAACATAGCTCATAACTGCGGTGAGGTAAATGCAATTGCATTACAGTGAGAAAGTGCACACACAGTTACATTTCATCTGCTGAAATGTTTGTAGGAAAGCAGTGAGATCATTTCAATATCAAAGGCACATGTTTGCTAAATTTGCATTAAACAGGGAAGGGTGGAGGCACATTTGGAGCTAAAAAGAGGTCCTTATCCCAATCAATCAAGACATGTTACTTGTGCAAAATCACATAATAAAAAATGCACAAATATCCTAACTTCTCAAAAATATCCAATTACGATTTCTTTTTATCCCATAGCACATGCCTCTACCGTTTTCATTATGTTGTGGCAGCAAAGTGAAACGTTATTTAATATTTAGTGATGAAACAGGCAAGAAACTCTCTCTAACTCGTGCTACAGAAATAAAATTAAAGAGACGGTGAGACTCTCAGAGAAATATGCTGAAAGTGTCAATGCTGCTGCTTGAATATGGCAAAATTGCTTATTTTCAGATTCAGCCACATCAAGCAGTTTTTTTTTTCCTGGCTGTTTGTGAAAGAGTTTGCATATTCATGGCCCGCCTGTTTTGAGAACCTGTCACTGAGCCTGTTATATAGCTCTCCCTGCCTTCCTGTTCAGGATGGCTTCAGAGGCAAAAACACTCCATCAGACTTAACACTGTCCAGCTGACACAGTCAGACAGTAAAACTGACAGCCAATGGAGTCTGGCCTAGCAAATGAACCGGACATAATAAACTACTGGCACAGGGGTCACCTTCTGTCACTGGCTATGTATCCACACACACACGCACACATATATATATATATATATATATATATATATATACATATATATATATATATATATATATATATAGAAAAGCACATACAGTATACACATCAAAAGGACAATGCGCCCTACATCCTATTGCTATTAAATACTCATACACTCTCACACGCAGTTACAGACCATCACTTGCATCCTCCCACTTCTCTCCTTTGGCTGGGTTAAATCCAGCAAAACCCCAGCCTTGTGTTTGACCTGCCTCCCACCTCAGCTGTAAAAGAGCGAGTGCAGGAAGGAGGAGCTGGTGAGCAGCGGGCTTCCCACTTCTCAGACAAGAGCAACTATGGATTTCTGACTTAAACTTGGCTAGTTAGAAGGTCAATATAATATTGAAATGCATGGGAATAATTCCCCTCCTGCATGGACAGCTACCTTCATAAATCTGAAGGATTAATAAAACAACTAGGTGAGTGTTTTTTGCTGCTATGGAAGTTCTCACTGACAGCGTATCCCCTCACGGCTCTGTGAAACAGAATAGGTGTTCGATGGGAGGTATATCAGCATGGCTAACACTCTTCATGTTCAAATCATCCTCTGGCAACATTGTATGTGCATACAGTAGGTGTTTGTGTTGCTGTGCATGTAGGTATATATATTTTTTTTTTTCCATGTGAAAATAGTATATTGTAAGTGGTGGTGTGTGTATCAATCCAGCTTCCTCCTCCCACGCTATATGACTGTGTTCCCCCCTCCTCCAAACCCTTCCCTCTGCTGCACAGCCTCTGTACACGGAGAGCTCTGCACAGTCCCCGTGGAATCTCCCGTGTCAGTACATTACCTTATAAGTGGAGGCATTGACTGTGGGGACTCTTTGATACACACTCAAATACAGTACAAACACAATTGATCTTCAGCGGCGCATTGGAGGGGGTGATGCTGAGGAAAGATCTACACACGTATAAGAGATCACACAGGCCTTCTTGTGGAATAAGAACTGTGTGTGCAAGAAGGAACAAAACGCTTCTTTGATAAGGATGTGACAAGGAGCAGTCTTTCCCTGGAGCCAGCCGCTTGAGCCCTGAACACTATCAGCAAACTGGGAAAGGCTCAGAGTGCCACAGTAAAAATGTAATATTATCCTATCCGTGCAGCCTCACATTTGGCATAATGCGACTGGCTGTATTAATTATACTTTTTTTTTTTCTTTCTGCATGAGCAGATTTTCCCCTCGGGGATGCTAAAATAATGACTCCATCTTTTGACAACATTTGCAGCTCAATTAAAAAGTGTTTATGTCAATCTTCCCCTGTGTGGGCGCTACCGGTTTACCATGTACAATGCAGCAATGTTGTCATCCGCTAGCCATGAAGTGTCAGAGACCTCAGTTTGTCATGACAATACACACGGGTCAAACTTCAGCACTGACTTTCTCTCAAGGCAAAATAAATGTTCCATCCAACATTTCCACTTATTGGTAAAAAGGAATTATTTACTCGCTTTTTTTCAGTCAATGAAGAAAACATACAAAAATCAGCAACTGACTTATCAATTCCTCCTCCATTTATATTTAAAATTGTTGAAGAGAGGGGCGTTTGTTCAGTTCAAATAAATACTTTCTCTTAGATGTGGATGCGAGCTCAGAGAGCAGTCAATGATATGTTTGAAATAAAAATAAATGAATTGACGTGTTTTTGCTCTCAGTGAGAAGAGAGCCCTAATTAGAGTGATCACAGATGCCAAGACCAAACACTTCAAACAAAGGCAGCTTGTTCTTTCATACATGAACTAAAAAAACCTTTAAAGATATTCTCTTTAAAGACAAAACAAAACAAAGAGACTGACAGAAAGAAAAAGTGGAATTATGTTATCTAGAGAAGAAAGTCCGAACTGAACAATCACAACCTATTTGCTATCTTTCTGGGAAATAGTCATAATTACATAATTTGTAAATGTAAAAGCAGAGGAATTTAGAAAATTACTAACAATAATTTGCTGTAATTGTGGGTCTCCCCTCGCACTACTTACTCTGCAGCCTCACACTATATACTGACATAGTTGCTTTAGCTGTCCATATTTAGATGAGTTGTGAATATAAACAAGTGAGTGAGTGAAAAGTCCTTCTTAGTCTATTTAAACCCTCCCCCGCAGGCAACAGTATTTACAAGGAAACGGTTATCATTTAGTCTCTGTTGCGGATCAAAATGTCAAGCTCCACAGAGAATCTGAGCAGTGCTGTTAGGGCCAAAAGTGCAGTTTTAGAGCCCCAGGATCTGAAAGAAAAAAATGATTTGCAAATGCCCAAATATGTCTAATTGACCTGAAATATAGCCTGTGTGCAGGAACTGTTTGAAATCAATACGAAGAGCGAAGAGAATATCCTTGAAGGAACATTTCAGAAGATCACACTGCATGTCTTTCGGAGCAGCATTATGAAGTATGCAAGAATTATGAAAACAATCAAGAAGTCACAAAAGGTCATGTGAATTAATATTGCAGTGTTCGCAGCAAATTAAGAGAGAGTGAGGAGCAGCGTTTCTTCACCTAGCAGACCAGTGTAATAGTACACTGAGCGCTACTGTAGATTATATGAATATTCTGTGGACGTGAAAGCCATTTGTGAGTGAATTTACACATAATGTATTCCCTCTGTATTTGTTTATAGTGTGTGTTTAGTGGGGTAAATCAATAGGCAGTATTCCCAGCCTTGATTGGATTTGCAATTAGCCTGAGACTCCTTGACAGTGGGTATGTTAGATTCAGCACAACCAACCAACCTGATTGTCTTTCCCTCACATCTACCTCCACTCCACGGCATCCCCTCTGCTGTCTAGGTGCCTTGTTGGTAACGGTGAGGACTGGAGGGAAGTTCGTCCTGTGTGGCAGGCTGGCCGTGACAGCTCCGAGATGCTCTCTGACCTGAGAGGAAGGGAAAACAACATCAATGGTAATTCCCCTTCAAACACATTAACTGGGATGAACTGGGTCCCACCGAGCCCCTCTGAGTGGACTCGCATTGATCGCAGAAATCCATGAATAAATTTAGCACTAATTGATTTTTTTTCCTCCTTAGAAAATAAATCTCTAATTCTGAGCAGAGGCAGTGAATGTAGCAGATTGTGCAACCACCTTCCTTTTTTTTTTTTAATCTGTAGGAAATACATTTCGAGATCTGACTTAATGAGCAACAAAAATATTCAGTGTCCTCTCATACCATCTGATCCAGGACGCCTGTTGTTGCAGCCACGGAGTTTTATCATTTTGTGACAAGAGTTAATAAAAAAAAGTCCACCTTGAGCTCAGTTGCTAAACAAACAAAGACGATGCATTGTGGTGAGGATTGCTGAAGTAAAAATTAACCCATTAGGTCCTCTGGATTTCAGCTACCTTTTAATTGCTTTCAGTGGGGATTGAAGTTATAGTTGGACTGGAAATGGTGTCACATATGCATTTACAGGAGCTTCGTATGCCTTCGCCCTGCCAGTTGGAAGAGTGATACCATCAATTTCAGAAGAAAGCATTTACAAAATATTCTAGGCATAAGTGTTAATTCTGCACTGGGTTCACAAAGTGGAAGAAGATGTTGAAATTGAAGGTGAACTGCCAATGGCTTTATTCAAATCGATAGAAGGAAAATGGTTTAAGATCAGTGAGTATCTCTATATTACAAAAGGGGAAGCTAAAGAAAATTCCCTTACTGTTTTTGACTAAAAACAAAACAAGAAAATGTGTCTATTTAGAAGAATATTTTATAACAAAAATCCCCCAAAATTCGAGACAAAATAAAACAAGTATTCTCAGTATCATAAACTATAAGTATCTCATTAAGCTATATTTTAAAAGACAAGCTATTTAGCCTAAGGACAGCCGTGGTTTTTAAGCACAGCACTTATTTTAGTCAGAGTGGAAAAACTCTGGAGCAAGCCGTTCAGAGTTTAATCAATGAATATAAAGTTCAGGTTGATCTTTTAGTCCGATTCTACAGTTATTTATTTTATATCACGTGTTTTTTCCCTTTGATTTTCAAATGTATTGCTAAAGATGAACTCGCTGCTCAGTAAAATATCATATCTTTGTGGATGCAAAAACGTGGATGCTTGCTTTTATCTGTGCTGTGACGAAATCAGACCATGAATTTAAATATTTAATCTGTAATAGTAGTACATAATAATAATAGTGGTTAAATTTACCACATTATATATATATATATATATATATATACACATTTAGCCGATTTTATTGTTCATTTCAAGTTGTCAATTGAATGCTTATTCTTAGTAATGATTGAGGAGTCTTGATTTGAGAAGTTGTAGATTCAGGTATCATACTGCCACCTACTGGTTGAGACTTTTTTCAGAGACATTCAGTGAGTCAGAAAGAACTTAAATGAGTTCCACATGATTAATATTTTTCAGTGATTTCAGGAAGGACAACTACTCCAATGACATCTACGGAAATCATATATTACATTTAGTTTTACTTCAAATGATGGATAATATCATCAGACATCTGCATTAACTAGGAGAGGAAATGTCCCATGGGTGCACTGACTAAACATCGTGCCCTGGGTCTTTTTAAAGCACACGTAGCTGAAGATACGATTATGGTCTATCAAGACTCCTTTCACTGACAAAACTTAACTGCTCAGTCGTCCAGATAAAAAAAAAAATTCCAGAAAAGTTCCTTTTTATCTGATGGATAGGTTGTACGTATAATGGCTGGGCATTACCTCTGCAAATAAACCAGACTTGACATTGCCCTGTGCAGGAACATCTGGGACGCCCCAGAGACAGGATCAAAGGCCTTGCGCGTCCTTGGACTCTATCTGTGCCAAACATGCAGAGCAAGCTCAAGAACGGGTATCCAGCGCATTTCAGTCATCATCATCTGCACTGGCTGTGTTTGTTGGTAATCAGCTATTTCTGTTTAATTTGTTGCAGTCATATTCCTCAGTGTTTTCATCATGGTAACAGCAGGGCTGAATGCAGCGCAGCTAGAAAATACAGTAAATCAATTTACGAGCTTATTATCCCACAACAAAATTATATCTTTAGCTAAGTGGAAACATGAATGTGATATTGAAAATCAAGTGCTGGACTGATTGATCTTTCTAGCACTTTCCAACTGACACGTCAGACTGAACAGCTTATCAACGCGGCTCTCATCTGCACTATACTATGGGGGCTGGCAGTGCTACAACACAATCCACATTACTTGGGCCTTGTTTGGAGAGAGCCAGCCAACTGCATAACCTTAATTAGTCAAGCTGTATTCATTCAAGTGATTACAATGGCCTGCACAGTAGTGAAGAGAAGCATCTGTCACTAAAACTCAAATGATTTCTCAATCTTTCCACTCAGTAAAATAAATGTATCGTAGGTGTATCAGTATAGAACACATTCTGATAATTATTTTGTGGCAAAAATAAAATACAATTTTGTTGAGGCATGTCACAAAAAAAAACTTTTCTTTGTTGATGTTTTTGTTTTATTTATTGTTTATTCTACAAAATGTTTGAAAAAAAAAAAAAAAAAGTCTGATTATTTTTCAATCTTTCCACTCAGTAAAGTAAATGTATCGTAGGTGTATCAGTATAGAACACATTCTGATAATTATTCTGTGCCAAAAATAAAATACAATCTTGTCTAGGCATGTCACTAAAAAATATTTTCTTTATTGATGTTTCTTTATTTTTTCTTTATTGATTGTTTATTCTACAAAATGTTTGAAAAAAAGTAATAAACGCTCAAAACAAGTCTTGAATTGCTTGTTTAAGTCCCAACAGTGCAAATATGAAATATGAAATGTATAATAATCTAAAACAGAGAAAAACAGCAAATACTTACATGCTTGAACAAGCAAATATTTTAATCTTTTCATGTTCAAAGACTTACTCAATAACAGGATTATTAAAATTGTTGATCAACTAATCAATACATTTGTTAATTTTTTTAGCAATAATTGTGTCCACTATAACTTCACATTCACAATGCATAAAAGCATAGCAGTTCTGCCATGGCAAAAAAAAAAGACAAAATGAGGTTTATCTGGGATTACTTTTTTTCCCAGGTGCATGAGTTTCATTGTGTTTGCCATTTCTAAATCTCCCCAAGGCTGTGCATCTGCTGCTCTCCAGCCTGCACAACTGGGGGGGAAAGCAGGATGTCACTTTTATGAACTATCAGCGGTGGAGAGGAGAGAAAATGACGCAATCAACAGAGAAGTGGTTTTGGGTGGTGAAGCAGGGGCCTTTCAAGGGGCAGGTTGCAGGGATCGCCTGCACCTCGGCAGATGTGCCTTGGTGTCACTCCACATCCGCAGCCGAATGAATCACCCAACAGATGTTTAACGTCAAGGCCAGGCTGTCACGCCGGCCAAACACGCACATGCACGCACCAGCCATGCAAAGATATGCATACACACTGTACAATTTATTACTACATTAGGAAGTGGCTCCACAAGGGGTCAGACCAAGGCGCTGATGTTCCCCTTGATGTGACTTTGACAAAAAACAAAAAACAGAGATTTCACTAAACCTACAGAGACATTCTTGTAGGGTGGAAAGAACACTGTGATTTGCACTAAATACACACAATGCACTGACTGAAATATAGTTCTGCTCAAACTCACTCAGCCTTATGAAATGTTTCTACAGAATAATGTATTTTCAGACACTCTTTTTGATCCGTGTCTTGTAGCATACGAACACAACCTGTCAATATTGAAAGATAGAAGATTTTTTTAGATAACTCCACCAACATCCTCCCACTCAATTTGTTTTCTTTTGTGGGACCTTTCATGATAGAATAAAGATATTTTGTCAAAACAAATTTCCACCAACATACTACACACAGATGTTTGTTTTTTTTAAATACTGTTTTAGGGTCTGTTTCAGGAGTTGTTTTGGGGTGGGGATGACGAATAAACTGCTAACGTTATAAAACAGATGCTTTCCACCTTTGTAATGTCGCACAAATGTATGATGTAACAAAACACATTTCCACATGTGAGATGTTATTGACGAATGGCGGAATTATGGTTAATTAAGACTACGTATTTAATTTCATACATTCCCAACTAATTCATTTTCTCTCCAGAACAGGTCCTGTACCCACTGTCATTTAAGGTGAACAGTAACTCAAGGATTGGACTAATCTTGTCAGAAAATCAATAATTGTGTGTGTCATGGATGCATTTTTTTAAAAGTGTGCCTTGGTACCAAGAACATTGAGAATCGCTGTGTTAGAAAAGAGCAATTGAAGGTAAGGAGCTTTTAAGAAAGTGTTGCTGGATCTTTGAGAACATTCTTGAGGCCCTTTTCCCCTCTTTTGGAGAAACCCAGGCAGATAAAAGGAAACACTCGGGTGGATTAAAGTGTTCAGAATGTATCAGCATCAAACCACTAGAGTTTTTGCCCTCTACATTTTTCAAACACAGTCAATAGATCTAAATATTTTACTGTGCCCTGGCCGATTTATTGTTTGATGTTTAAAAACTTGTGTGGAATGAAAGAAAATTCATTAAAGAAGATGGCCCCAGAACGAGGCCCTACGATCAGCTTTGAAAGTCTAGTTTAACTGGTATATTGATCATTCTCTTTCTTCTGTGACAAAGGCCACCAGGGACGCTGGAGGTGTCGGTGGATGAAGGCGCGCTGCCAATAACACCAGACGTGTGTGTATGCACTGTAGGTGAAGCTGGGAATAACACTACTGACACCGAAAAATCCAATAACTCGAGAATGACCAAACAACATCACATTTTTGATTTCTTGCTGGTCAAACGCAGATTCAGTGTGGTTTGGACGAAGCAATATGCACTTGATGGTTTTGATTTTCGAAGTGCATGATAGATGAGACTACACTATTTGTGAACTTAATTATACAGATTTGAGGGGCCACTGGTGATAGAAAAGTGTTTCTCTGTTTCATTGAGCATCCCTAAATTCATTAAGGACTTTAATCTGATCACAAGAAATGTCTCAGGAAATGCCTTGAGTCCCGTCATTATGTAGAAGGAGCTGTGTCATTATTGACTATTGAATGTTCCTCTTAAGAAAAACTGATTCAAATTCACAAATTAAAACTATTATAAAAGTAATGTACTGACATCAAGCAATAACCAAATTTAACAACATTGCATTTTTTTGTTATATATTGCCTCTATACTGTATAATGCAACACAAAACATGTCTGCTTTTCAGGTTTGGCATATGAGAAGCAATTGTGTTCGTCCCTCGTTTTGCACAAAATTACCCCCCTTTAAAAACTGAATCAGTTTTTGGCAGCGCTGTGACTATACAACATGGCCAGTCTAAATAAAAATGCACGTCTTCTTTTTCCAACCATCAGTTACTGATTTCCAACCCATCTGTTTTCCTGCTCCGACCGTAGCTCTGATCACAATGTCTGTGTGTCTCAGTGCAGCAACAACTGCTGTACGACTAGAACTCCCACAATCTAAACTGGACTAAACCACTGATGTCCACTTAATGGGTAAATTTCTCCACTTGCGTTTGCTGACCACATGTATTCAGCAGCATCTATCTCAATCTCACTCGGTTTTCCACAATCTCTTGCATTTGTCTTCCTCCCACGAGTATCTGTGCCTTCCTCTGCCTTATCAACCATGAAGTTATTGAGTGGAATTACCATTCTGCAGCTGAATCAGCACCTCAGTAAATATGGAGTAAATAAATACATTGACCGGAGGTGAAGCAGGTCCTTACATTCAAATGCATGCAGAACTGCTGGGCCGTCAAATCCTAAGACCAAGTCAAGACGCTCATTCACTGGAGATGCTAGTTTCTTCCATGGTACGTGTAGGAACTGAATAAAGAGCAGAGTTTGAGGAATGTCAGTATCTCCATCATTAGCAACATATTTGTCACAGCAAAAGCAGGTAGTTAAAGTATATGATATATGGCGCTGACTCTTAACGATATTATGAACTACTGAGCTGTTGGCAAATTTAAGAGTAGCCGACAGGGAAATAAACATTGAAAAATCCCCTTCCTGCACTCCTGCTCCTGAGCACACATCACTTTGACATTTTTACCTGAAAGTTGCAACGTACTGGATTCAGAGCATTAATATACCAGCAAACAACGATTTGCTATGTAAAGATATAGTTGAGTAATGTCTACCGGAGCAGAGAATGAAGTCGCTCACCCTCAAAGCAATCACCCTCCCTTCGGTTCCCCTCCCCCAGGTAAACACTGTTAGCTCTGTCAGCACCTTTGCTGTAGTTTGCACTGTTAGCGCTGTAGCACCACTAGCTGCGAGCCACCGGCTAAGCCATCACCATGTTAAGAGCTGTTGATAGGCAATAGAAATGCTCCTTGTAAATTACTAGGTAGCAAAGGGCTGTTTCAAGGTATGTTGTATTTTCTACATTCTTCCTGTGAACTATATGTTAGAAGATGTTACCTGCAAAAGTACTTGATTGAAGTTTGATGGAAATCTGTCAAGTACGCTTGGGTTGCAAGACTAGGGGCGAGTTTCCAAGGCAACACGTTCACCGGGTGGTATTAGTTCATCAGCAGGAGCAGTGCTTGTGTCTTTTTATTACCACCTTCACAAATTTCTCTAATTAGTTGCCAACCCTGGCTGGTATTAATTTATAACCTCAACTGTTCAACTCGCATGCCTTCCCAAGTTTAATCAGAGACATTTACCAGAAACGCTCAAGTTTGGAGAGTGAAAATATTGACACAAAAACCAAGAACATCAATGGCAAAATCATCACTCTACAGTCCCAATTTCAATAATTTACTGTGATAAAGGGTTTTTAATCCCAGATTTTACACATGTGCCCTGATTTATTTATAATTCCAATTACATTAGGTAGTTTTAAAGATGCACGAACTGTGTTGCCCATTTTCAAATAAAACTAGTCAAATTCATTGTTAATGAATAATCTTTTTATTGCCTCAGTGAAAATGTCTATCAGCACTTCTGTCCAAGTGTGTAACTCTCCTTTGAAAAGACACACAGGACACAGCAGGAGGGTAGATGTGATGTTCTCTCTTTTTATTGACTGACATGGCTGATGAGGGCCCATCCTGCACTTTGGCAGGAGGGTAGGCAAGCATGCGGAGGTGGCGCCCACCAGGGTGCAAGGAGGGGACGACATGGTCGTCCTTCATAGATATTCCATGCATGGCTTTACCCTCAGCTGCCCTGTCAAGGTCTGTGTATGCCCCTCTGAGGGGGCTGAGACAGGGTCATGGATGACACCCGCCTCTATGCCAGACGTGACAGCACAGCTGGGCCGCTTAATGACAGAGGGGCCTGGCCCAGCACACACCTGCCCATCCTGGGCAGGGCAGGCGACCTCACGGGGAGAAAGAAGAGACGCTGCCACGTTCGATGGGCAGATGTTCTGGAGGGGAGACAGCAGAGACAGCTGCACTACAGGGACCCCTCCGTTTCTCTCCTCTCTCCAGTAATTGAAAATCATGTAAAAGGTCAATTGTGTGATACTGGCTGTCCCTCTCTGCAAGTTGTTCCTTTCAGCCAGAACATGACAAAAACAACACTGACTGGATGACAGCTTTTGCCGCAATTACTGCCTATTTAGCTATGGATATCCATGTAATGACGATATCTGTAAACATTCCCAGTGAATAAATCTCCATATACAAAGAGGTGTGGGCCATCTGTTGGAGGCCATGGATAGGGGTCCCAGAGAGAAACCTAATCATTGGGTACATTACACAGACACTGTTATGACATTTGGACTCCAAATCAAGGAGGACTGTAAGCGGGGGATGTAAATAAATCTAATTTCAAAATCTGTCAACATTTGCTGAATAGCAGGCCAACAGCATCTGTGTAAAGAGTCCACTGTGGTACAGGGGGGTCAGTGCCTGTCCTGAATATCGACAGAGAGTGACCCTTTTTCTGGGTTTCACTCTGATGAGAAGTGGCAAGGTTCTAACCTCCACAGAATTGCTCTCCGTTTGTGGCCGCCTTAAACAGAACCAGCTACAGAACTGTCACACACCATCAGCCTCTCTGGAATTCACCAGAGATTTCTAGACCTTCATAGACAGATTAATGATCAAAATAGACAATGCCCACTCATCAAGTAACACCAAACTTTAGCCGCTTTCGCAAGAAATATGGTGTTCGACTTGAAGTAATAAAACCGTAGAAATATATTTGAGAAGTTTCTTTTTACTTGACCTAGATACATGTACGTTTTATGGGAACTGGAGATGGTACAAAATGTGTAGATTCTCAGACTGGGAAGTACAGTTTTTTAAGTGTTGGACAAAGAATGTGACATCTCATCCCACATTTATTTAAATAATTCAAGTTTGAAAAAGCTGTTACTTTTAATGAGGAACATGTTCGGGCTCACCCACAAACATGTGGTTTTGAGGGAACTCTAACAAAAACAAGTGCTGTGACTTGAGTTCCAGCACAAACAGGAAGGAAACAATATATTCCATAAACTCCCCCAAATGAGAATGTTATCAATAACACTTGTGTCTGGAGGAAAAAAAAAATGAAGCTCTTCAAGATGCATGTTTCTGGTTTGACTGACCCTAGCCCTTTGCCAATAACAATGTTACCCGCAATCATGATCAAAACCACACACCCTTGGCACGGCACGCTGTCACAAATTATGTTTTTATTCTGACCAAATGCAACAGCTTCCTGTCTAGTGCTATTTTCTCTTACTGTCCTGTATTTTATTATCTTGAACCAAATACCAACTAAGAGAAGCTGTTTTCACTGCAGATAGTAACATATCTGAATTGTTGGACGCTGCAGATCCTCATCCAGGAAACAATGACTATGACCTCAGAACCAGTGCTCCCATTAAATACCCAGAATGTGGCGGCCAGCTAGAGTCTATATTGTCCCACCAGTTTCATAATGAACTGAAAATATTTTTACACTTCTCAAAAGGCGGGCTGGCTTGAAACATTTAACATGCTTTGTGGGTGATTGACTGTAGCACAGTGTAAAAATACTCTGTTACAAGTAAAAGTCCTGCCTTCAAAGTTCTACTTAAGGAAAAGTACAAAAGTATACTCATTATGCAGACTGGCCCATTTTATTTATTTAAATATATATATATAAATAATTGGATTACAATTATTGATACTTTAATGTGTTCATCATGGTAATGTTGCAGCTGGTAAAGGTGGAGCTCATTTTAACTACTTACTATAGTGAATAATTAGGCTATATACAACTTAAGATTACATCATAGTTTATGGTTGATTTATATTTTGTATTTAGAATCTGCAAAGTAGCCTAACTAGTAAAAAAAATTATAATAAATGTAGTTTTAAGTTAACAGTATTTCCCTCTGAGATGTATTTACATTAAATGAAAATCGTCAAGTAAAGTACAAGAACCTCAAAATTGTACTTAAGTACAGTATACTTGATGAGCCTGAATGCACTTAGTTACATTCAACCACTGCTAGAACAAGCAAACACATTTATTTAACAAGAACACAAAGTTCTTCATAGATCCAGCCTCTTCATTGTGCTCTCAAAGTGCACCAGATTGATGAATTTAACATAGTTTCACAAAATCCTGTGGGAAACACTGCAGAACTTCAAAGAAACAAACACTATCTGCTCACTAAACCCAATGAAACTCTGTTTTACACTCTGTTATTCCATCATAGACTTTAGGGTTGCCACCTGAAAGTAGATGAGTCGCATCATCCGTTGGTGTCCTTGTCATTTATTTAGTTTGTTTGTTTTGTTTGTAGATCTTTTTCGTGCTCTTCTAAACAATTAAATCATCACAAATTGATTGTAAAGATATGAATGGTGATGACAAAGCGAAAAAAGTATCACTCGAAAAGCATGGCAAACAAGACGGGGTCCATGTTTCAAGTCGGGTTGGGTGGGTTGCCGAGAGAGGGCGCAGCGAGCAAGCAGCAAGGTCTACAAATATTCTTACACTGTCATTATTCCAAATCACATCCTTTTTCTTTTCACTTTTTTAAAACAGTGCAGCTGCCCTTACAAAGTATGTACATGTAGTATGCATTCAATTGGAACACAACAACATGGCATCTTGAACTGTGACCCTCTTGCTCATACATCTGCTGTGCAGAGGACAGTGGGTCAGAATAGCCTGAAAAGCATGCTGGTTTGCACACTGCAAAAGGCAACCAAATGCACAAGGACATCCTGGTATTTTTGGCATACTGGATTTGACATACTATGTATTGGGGCATACTAAATCGTTTTCTGGTATACTAAATAGTATGGTCGTATGGGTATGGTAATACACAGTTTCAGGTGAATATACACTACTGACAGCATAATAATGAATATTATATTCCATTTCTGCTAATAGATACCTCTAAATTCTACACACTGCTCTTTTAAATGGATGAGTGTGATTGTGTTTGTGTGTATGCCACTTGTATGAGAGTTTAATTGTGCAACTGCATGTGTGTAGCACACCAGAATGCACATTTCAAAGGCAAGACAGCTCCTGGGCTTGCTGAACTTTTGCTTGTTATCAGGAGCTGAGAGTGAAATGGAGAGAATTGATCTTTTGTCTACTGGAGGTGCACTCCCTTGGGCTGGGCCGCTCGCTTGCTCACTCGCTTGGCTGCCATGCAGGGCTCTCTTTCTCATCCTTCCCCCCACCACCAGCACCAGCATCCCCGCACCCCTCTCGTTCACTCACTCTTTCTCTCCCTCTCTCTCTCTCTCTCTCTCTGCATGGCGGCTGCCTCTCCTCCAGCTGACACTTGTCCTGCCGTTACTGGGAGAGATGTGCGCTGAGCTGCTGACACCAGGATTGATCTTCCTCCTTTTCCCCATAAGCTCCTTATCAAGCTCCTGGAGACTCTGGAGGAGACAAAAAATGGGCGGAGGGATGGGGAGGAAGGCAGAGGAGAGAGAATATTGTCAACTCACATCACCTCTTCAAACTAACAATGTTTGGTGCAGCGAAGGAATAGAGAACACAAAGTTGACAGTATTATTGGTGGTGGTAGAAGGAAGTTCACTCTTTTTGCTAAATTGTTGCTCAAAGTGACACTACACCGCCAACAACAAGATTTCCTAACGCTACTAACAGCAGTTATTTTTCATGGACAAGTCTCAGTGGTAAACTATTTCCTAAAGCTAAAAAGAAGTAGTACTAAAAATAAAGCAGTTAAAGCAGCATAATTCTGTAAATAGGCCTCGACACTTGCCAGGACTACCACACCACATTCTTATAACTGAAATCCTCAGCAGTGTGTGCTGCCCAGATGTCTGTCTGAGTCAAAAGGGTAGATTACTGGGCACACAGTATGCTTTTGAGGTCACACTTGACATAGGGCTGGGCACAGTGAAATTTTGAAGCATGAAGAATGACTGTATATACAGTATCACGGTATATTTGTTTTCCCTAAAATGTCAATAAAAATGCATGGAGTGGAGCACTGGTATGGCATAATTGCAATCATCCCAAAGTCAATGTACTCCCTAAATGTTCATTTTACTCTGTTATTGTCATCTATAGTGGTTATTTTCAGAACACACCCAATCCAAATAGGAAATAAATTGTATTTCTTTATTAAAATGCTTAAGTGCTGATGGTCACTGCTGCAGACAGGGTCTCTCCCTAATACACTCTGACAGCTAACGTTAACAGTGGCTGCTTTGACCATTCAGTATTGGGCGAAGGTAAATTAGGACTATTTAGATGTGTTCAAATGTAATCTTGTAAAATGTAGTGTTTGGAGAGGAATGCAGTCGTTTGAAAATGTTTTCACAGCAATACAAAATAGATATTAGAGAGGGAATTGTGAACTGTTTAACTTCTCAACACTAGCTTTAAGCAGCTAATAAAATACAAATAAAACTACTAATGCCAGGATGTTTTTTTCATAATTAAAGCAAGTATTTAAATTAAAATGTATCAGCTGATTATCATTTGAATTGTGTGTTTTTATGTAAATAACCATAATAGATAATAAAAATAGGTAAAAGGATAACAGAATTGACATTGAGGGCCATTTAAAAATATTTTTCAGGACGATTCCAGGAAGGTGGTGAGAAAAGTTAGTCTAAAGCCTTGCTGTCAATTATGGATCTTAGAAAGAAAATTGGAATCTGCAAAAAATTGGCAGCTCAGACTTCTAAAAAAAAAAAAAAAAAAAAAAAAACTGAATCGTCTAAGAAAATTGCAATCGGTGACTCTTTATTAATTAGAGTTGCATAATCCTGTGACTGCGGTTAGAGCAATGCTTGCGAGGCTGATTTAGTGGAAGGGAAATAACCTAATGTTTAACTAAACTCTAAATTGTTTAGTATTCAATGCTACAGACAACAGTATACAATATCGCTTTAAACAAGTCACAGCCGAGTCTCCAGGCTTCACCAGGAGGGAGAACACAATATATATTTACCTATGTGGTCTTACACGTTGCTTTTCTGAAAAGAGTCTACTTGCCTATACTGAGATTATTGTTGAATGTATTGTTTACACACTTCATGTGCAATACTTACAATTAAAAATAAACAGGAAAAAAAAGCATTTTATTGGCAACAGAACCCAGCTAAACTATAATGGTAAATAACCTCAAGACCCTGGCTTATCAAAGGATATGATTGCATCTTCTACTAGCTGCACTGTATTTGCAATGCACCACAAGCATTAAATATCATAGTTGCAAAATGAATTATATACAATTTGAGGAGTGTCCAGATCCTTGTTAATGGCAAATAGCTGCTGTGGTCCTACACTCAGTCAAAACATTTTTTTATATTTGTATATTTAATATTTCCATTTTATTAATATTGTCATCTGGATTTTTCTGTTGTCAATACACACATAATATATCTAATGACACGCTACATACAATGGTCTCAATTAAAATTAAAACATTTTTTTTTTGATTACCCTTTAAAGCGCAGAGGTTGCTGGCAGAGATAAAGGTCTGACCTTTCCCTATACCAAAACCTGACACGTTTAATGGCGCAGTAAAGGATGGACCCAAATGCAGGGAGACACAGGGAAACAGAGGGTTGAATAGAGATGTTTTTAATAGTAAAGAAAAGCATTCAATACAACGTTTGCGGAACCGGGGAGTCAAAAACGAAATTGTCCAATAAAAGGAGACATCAAAAACGGGGAACACAGAGATGAAACAGGAAACATACCAGGGCTGATCAGCAGAACAAGTAACACCCCGGACCAGGATACAGACAAACCGACAATAAGACAGGGGACACACAGGGTTTAAATACACTGGGAAGGTGCATCTGATGAGACACAGCAGGGTTCAATTAAGGGCGGGGCAGACAATCACAAAGGCGGGCAACAGACAAACACAGGAAGTGAAGTGAACACAGGACACAAGAGGCAGGGAAGGTCAAAATAAAACGGAAGAAACAACTAAACAAAATTCAAAACCGTGACAAAAACCTGGTCTACATTGGTCTTAGTTTTATGATATGAAGAAACTTCAAAGCATCAAAATCAATCATCAAAACACTCATAATGTTGACAACAATCAGATACACTTGCCACATCTTTCCAAAACATAGTTTGTGGTTAAATAGCAAAAATGTGACAAAACGCTCATCCTTTGGCAAAATTCCTTGATCTGCAACTGCATCTGGATTTCCACCAAAAACAAATCACTTTTCCCTGGCTCATGGCCTAACCTTCATACAAATTTCATTGATATCCACTTATAGATTTTTCCAATTCCCCGCTAACTAACAAACAAACCAAGCAACAACACACAACACCCTTGGCATATGTAAAAGTTACAGCATCGAAAATTGAAAGGTTTAAAATGAATCCAGACTCATAGACTAAAAAATAAAAACTGTGTAGTTATAAGCAACACGATCAAACATTAAACACTTTGATCAAACATTGTGGGCAGCCATACAGTAAAGGATGTATTCTCAGTGGCTCCTGTGGACTTCTGTTGTGATTGTAAGTTTAGGCATCTGAGTGGATTTGACTGGGGATCTTTACAGTTATTACTGTGTGTTATTGGCATCGCGAGGAGAGGAGACCTGAGAGGAAGGGTTCAGGGTGGAGGGGGCAGATGGGGGAAGTCTAGCAGCAAACATGATAATTTGCAGGTTAGCCAATTTCAGGAGGCTGGATGGCCTGATACCCTTGGTAAGCATCCGAGACCAGCGGAGACCAGAGTGGAGCAGGGCAGAAGGAAGATGAATCAAGTTTAATAACAAAGGGTTCTAATTGCCCCCCACAACCCCGCACCCCCACCTCGGAGCTGAACTCTAATTACGGTGAGAACACAGTGCACTGTCACCCAATATTAAGTTGTTGAAGAGCGGGACGAGATAATCGATAAACACTTTAGTTGTGGAGGGGGAAGGCGGGTGGGGGGGGACAGAGAGAAGAGAGAGAATGAAAAAAGTAAGATGCCCCTTCCATTCAGTGGGAACCAGCAGCACCCAAAGCCCTCCTGGCTCATGAGAACACCGTTGGGATGGTCCAAGAATGATTGCAGAGCAATAATCCTGAGCGCAGCCCCCCCACCCCCCCACCCCCCGCCTCAACACCCCCATACAAACACACATACCCTAAAACTCACACAGACACACACATGCACGTCCATGTGAACATACAACACAATGTAGAGCCCCACCTTCCCCATGGGCTGCCTGAGCACCCGTGCGTCTGAGAGGAAAGGTGAACACGGTCACCCTAATTACAGGGGTCCCAGCTCTCTCACACACTAACACACACTCACCAGGCATAGCTAAAGACAGGCCAATTAGGGCGAGAGGGAGATAAGGGAAGTTTTATTTGTATACTAATTAAGCCCCTGATGAAATTCAAAAGGGAGGTGGTGAAGGGGATTGGGGGATGGAGCGGACGGGTAATTGTGTGTTTGAGAAAAGGTTGCTTTAGGTGCGGTTATCTGAGAAGCACAGCCTTGAGATAGTTGCCCCCTAATCCCATGCTGAGCCTCGGCACTGCACTGCAAGGTCTCTCATAATTTGATCTGTTACATATGAAATGGCAGGCTCTGACAGCGAGATCATCAGCAGCGTTTATTGTCTATTTGGTCCTTGTTTCAGCTTAACATGAAAGAAGTTGTCATGCCAAAGAGACTGTTTTAAGGCCTTTTTCCTTTTTTTTGCTCTACTTTGAGCTTAAGAAAATCTCCAGACAGTGTGGATGAACTGCCAGTTTATGTGTTAAACATATTCAGAGGTGTTATTATGCCAAACAATATTTGAGGTTATAACCGCTGAACACCTAATTCAAGTATGAATTAAAGAGGCTAAAACGTTAATTATCCTTAACAGACCCTTTTCTGTAGATATTGACTTGTCCCAGCAGGTAAAACACATGTTACTAATAAAATCAACATAGCTCTATTCAAATGTCCCAGTAAACAATTTTTGTGAAACAGCATGCAAAATACCAGGACCCTGAAGCAATCTCACTTAAATGGAATTCAGTCATTGTTAAAGTTATTACGTGTGGGTTCCCTGCTATGAATAGCAAAAAAATAATCACACAAACTATATTTTGGTCAGCTGGTAGTCGGATCACTAATGAACATCAGTAATAAAGTGTTTCAATATCAGCAGCCTACTTAAGTCTTGATGTTGTATATCAGTGACTTTTAAACCTAGTGAACCTTAGAAGCCAATCGTGCTGCATTTTGTTGCCGCAAAGGCTGGATTTATACACTCAATTGCCAGTTTGTTAAGTACACTGGCAACTAATGCAGTTTAACATAATAGACATACAATAAAGTCTACCTTCACAAAGGTTATAATGTTTAGTTTCCGTTGAAACTACTTTAGAGAGCATTTTGAAGGATATAACTTAGTCTGTGGAACTTTACTTTACTTTACTTCACAGAGAGGTGTTCCTGTTATCTAACCTATATTCATTGATACAAATGACAAAATAACAGCAACACCTGTCAGTTTAACGCAATACGATTCAACAGCACCACAAAACCACCAAAATGACCATACAGTGAAGTAGCACCTCTCTAAAACAGCTTCAACAAAAATATAACATGATTATCTTCACAAAAGAGAGGACTGTATTCGTTTCAGCAGTGGCGGGCCGTGCATTTTATACGTGGGCCTTCTGTGCTGTCCTACTAGACTTGAGCAATCTCCTAATAAGCTCATTATGACGCCACACATATGGTTATTTGTTTCTAGGGGTGTAACAATACACGTATTCGTATTAAACCATTCGGTACGAGGCTTAAGAACCGGACAATACGTTTGAATAATACTAGTGCATTTGGGAAATGCAGAAGCTTAAATTGTGGGAAATATAATGTTTTCGGTGGACTGCGCTCACATAACAGACAACAGGCTTTGTGACCTCTGAACCCGGAACAATAACAAAAAACAGCTGAGGCTGCGGCACCGCACGTGTCTTCAGGGGGGCTAAGCTAGCGGGGAAACAACAGCCCGAACGGATTCAATTGTCCGGACAATAACCCCGCATGACGGGATGCTTCGTAATTAACGGACAATACTATTATTCATAAAAAGGGACCCCCTACTACATACAGTATATTGTATATATAGTGCCAAGTATAAACATACCATGTTATTGTGCATTCTAAACGACACGATCGACAAATGAACACAGTAGAAACGCTACTGCAGATGTAAAGACGCAAAATCAGTTAACTTACCACAGCTGCTCTTCACTTAAAAAGTCCACTCAGGTCTCTCCAAAAGTTTTCAAAAGCACGTAGCTTGTGCGTGTCCCGTCATGCAGCTGCCTTGGTTAGCGTAGCATAGCTCCAAACAGCTCCAAACACCAAGAGCTCAGTTGCAAATGAAACATATTCTTAGCCATCAAATGCGCAACGCTTCTTCGCCGCTGTCAGACAGAAATACCGTTTTCCATGCTGGGTCAGGGCTGCTAGCTGTGGGCTTGACCGACCCTTTGATTTTCTGGAAATGTCCTTCTCCAGAAATCCATTTAAAAACGCTAAAAATGTCATGTCAATCTCATAACTTCTTACATATGTTTCAACTTAAACTCTTACTAAACACTAAGATCTGCTAGCTAGCTTTCTGTTTCACAAAAGTCACGCTGGCCCACTGACCAATCACGGCGCAGCTTAATGCTGACGTACTTAGCAGGCTACCTGGGTAGCTCTGGCACGTCAAAGAATACGCCCAACATGTCAAACTAAAGATCTGATTGGTTGAACACTATGACAATCAACAATATTGTACCCATATACTTTAATCTACAAAGTCTACCTAGAGGACCTCTGGCCTCTCTTCTTACCTAGAGACATAGAGGTGAAATCTGATTGGATAAGAGCTCTACTTAAACAAGCTATGCTCGAAGCAGAGCAACTGAGGAAAACAGGAGCTGTGCAATGAACAAATAAGCTATTAGGAAAAAAATTATAATACTTGTAGTGTATTTGTGAAAAAATATTAAATTATAAAATAGCTATAACTTTGTGATTCTGTTTAGGCCAGCAGAGAAGGCTTAGCTGGCCCTGACAGCCCACCACTGCGTTTCAGCTAGGTGTAACGTTACCTAATAAACTGGCAACTGTTTTCGTAAATCTGCATTACATATATGGGCTTATTATACACCTGAAAGATGGACAGTTGATGTTCTAACAAGTTTGGAGCTAACGTTAGCTGTCAGTAAAATATTATAATATAATCCTAATACATCAGCTACGCTGTTTACGTTAACTTTAAGTGAAAATAGTGTTAACTTACTTTTCTTTAGTAGTTAGCTAAATGCTTTAGCAAGCTAATGTTTTATGAACAATATTAGCTAGTTAGCTAGATTATTTTCCCAACATTAGTTGTATCACAGGTGTATCACAGGTTGCTTAAAAAACATTGAAAAAACGTTTAGGTGTTAAATGATAAAAACTATCGCCGGCGTTTTCGGGTGAGTAACTATCAACACACAACACAAGTGAAGCCGTTATTGTGCTCCATGCCTAGGAGCCTGGACGATGGCTGGAACTAGATCCAGTTCAACCTGGCAGACTACACCAGGAGGGCCTTTGGAACCAATTTCATCGAGAAGCTGCATGTATAGGTTAGTGCACAGAGATGGACTAGGAACCAGCTGTCTCCAGATGCACTTGTGTGACTGTAGAGCCTCATTTCTGTTGCTAATTTCTGAACTGCTTTCCTCTCAGATCCACGCTAGCTGTCGAATAAGGAGAGTTTACTTCTCAGACAGACTGTACTCAGAGGACGACCTCCCAGCTGAGTATAAACTCAAGCTGCCTGTCCTGAACCAGGAAGAAAAGGTGAAATGTGACACACACAAATATACACAACATATAATCACACAATAGGGGAATGAATTTTTTGGTATCTCATGATTCAATTAAATTCCATTTTTTCGATTCAAAACGATTCCAGATTCAACATCAATTCTCAATTCAGTACATGGGGGTGCTAATTTAAGGATCAACTCCAGTCCACTGTGTGCTAAGAAATGCGGTGGGGCAAATTATAGCTTTACAGCAGAACAAAGTGTGTAGAAGATTATGACATTTTTATATTTGAAAAGGTTATATAAAAAAATTAACGTAAACACTTCAGATGCCTGTGGAAATTTTACACTTACGTTATTGAAGTAAAATATAGCATATATATTAAAATAAATTAATTTGGTGTTCTTCTCCCGGACCATGAATTAATAGTTAGATATCAATAACATCATTAAACTCAGGAATACTTATTGAACAGCGACGTCTCCAGAGCACAACGCTGGCTACGGCTTGAGTGCTGTACCAACTGTTGGTTAGGGCAAATTCTCGGTACAGCAGCTAACATTAGCACTGACCACTATACAAACGTTTGTTGTAATATTTGGCTATCATAACCCGATGCTAGTTCTCCAGTGAGGCGCAATGACTGATGGGTATTCTTTTATCAACTTTCTTTGGGGTGAAGAGCTGTTCAGTTCATCCCTACACAGTTCAGTTTCCTTTGAACCGAGCATTTTTGGTCCCTCATGGTCTGGAATCTTAGTTAATGTGGCAGAATACTCTGTGCAGTCCACATTGCAGGGAACAACTCGACAATCAGAACTCAGCTCTAACAATAATGTCTGCACATTGCAGGGATGTTACTTATGAGAATACAATTAAATAAGTGGTTTAGATAGTGGATGGATTTTTAATTTTTTGTTTGTGTTTGTTTTCTTGCAGCAGTAGAGATTCTCATCCTGCATTGTTCCACCAGACCTGTTGTGGAGTTTCACTATATTATTTTCTGTGTGTCTTAATATGATGAACAGTGTAATTTTCAATCTATGAGTTTTGAGCACATGATCACATAATGATCACATAATCATTCAATAGCAACTTAACACAGTTCAACTTAAAGATGCATCTTCAGCATTTCATACTCGTATTCCAAGAGCAGACATTGCAATAATAATGTAGAAACAGCAAAGCTACAAAAACACAAAAAGAACTGGGAGATGCAATAAATCCTCAGAAGAATTTTGATAGTCTCATCTCAAGCTGTGGTGGTGAAGCCTCTCATGTTAAACTGTGGTGGTGAAGCTTCTCATGTTAAACTGTGGTGGTGAAGCTTCTCATGTTAAGCTGTGGTGGTGAAGCTTCTCATGTTAAACTGTGGTGGTGAAGCTTCTCATGTTAAACTGCGGAGGTCAACACACTGTCACTTTATATTTTCCTTTTTCAAGAAATCTCACAACAACATAAAGTAAGACAGAAATAAAAGTAAACAACTTAATTGAGTACATTTTTTTTTTTACAGGTGATTCATTCAAATTTTAAATTTGAGACTTATTTGAGTTCTGTTTACCATTTAATGTGTCCAGTATTTTCTGATACCGACTGATTTTATTGTTTGGTGTTTTAGTTTTCCCACCCTACTCAAAAGAATGTATATTGTATTTTGCCAGTATGGTACTTCAGTATGGTACTCAAAACACATTTTGAGTTTAATTTTTATTTTTTTGCAGTAGGCACTTAAATAGATTTCAATAAGGAATGCCAACACAGTATTTTTGATGGTGTTTAAGAACAGTAATTTACCTGAAATGTGATCAATAAGGAAAGAAAAGAAGACAAATCTTCCAAAAAAAGGCTCTGATTTATCATGACCAGTCACCTGTCACTATGCATTTGGAAAGCAGTTCACAACATAAAAAAGTAAAATAACACAGTATCTAACTTTTAATAAATTTCAAGCGCCAACTGACGTGACCAAGGTTCCGCGGATGACAGCACACTTGACCACAGGGTGAATACCGTCCTTCATAGTCCAAAATCATGTATAAATCTTCAGCTTTTATTGTCTGTTAGCATTTACGTTTAATGCTGCATGGCAGGTGGGTTGCTCACCCGGAAGCTGGCTCCACCAGTATTATTATATGAATTCAAATTTGTTTATGGCAAGATATCACTTATTGCTTGTAGTCCTGGATTAGAGACCTAAAATGTTCAATATCACATAATGTGATTCCAGCTTCTTTTTTTAATTTAAAAATGTACTTCCAAAGTCTGTTATAACTCTTTTCCAACTACCTTTTTTATTTTATTCTGCCTTTTTTAAACAAAGTCTTTGTCAATCAAGACAACAGGAAGGAGCCAATCATTTTTATATATTTATGAGATACTTTCTCATGAAATCAAAAGATAAGCCACAATTGCTTTACAAAAGAAGGGGTGTGCTGTTGCTTTGGTCTAAATAAATTGCCAGCCAATCAAACTTTTTTGTAATTTTTTTTAAATCTAGTGTGTATTTTCCTAATAATTATGGCTGATATTAATATTATGAGAGTGTTTCTCATAAACTTGACACTAAGTTATATTTGGCTTCTCATAGATAAATCAATTAAGAATTTCATACAATGTGAATCTTAAAATATGGATACATAAATAAATAAAATAAAAAATCTCGGTGAAAGGGAGCCGATCCACGAGTAGAGGTCCATGATTAACACTTCTACTTCAACCATCTTAAGACATCATCATTAACAGTCAATCTTGAAGCAGTTCTGTAAAGATCAACCTGGCATTCAGCCGCTTCATCAGAAGCAACGTTTCATCCCTTATTAGAGATAAGCTTCACAGAGACCCCCTGTAATGTGATGTCACAGTAAGCCATGTTGGGTTGGGTATCAAAGTGAGTGCCCCACAGAGCTTTAGCAGAGCTCCCTCTTTATTTGCCTCAAAAAGAAGTCCATATGTGGCAAGATCTTCAAAAAGACAAGCAATCTGGATGATTTGACAGTTCACAGCAGGCGGCTGTGTTTCTCATTTCTGAGACCAGTTCATCACTGTTTCTCCACCATTTTTGCAAAGCTCTCATGCATCAAATTTAATTTGCCAATCAGCACATGAAAATATTAATAATGTAAAAATTCAAGCCGAAATTCTACGTATAGTATGTGTTACATACCGTGTGATGTTGAGTGATAAAGGGAATGAGATATGACCCTAATCAGTGAATTAAAGACACATTCATTCACATAAATGCATCTTTTACACTTATGTTTGGGTAAATCACAAGTGTAAACAACAAAGTTTGAAGTTATTGTCTCAACAGAGATTACAATTCAAACAGTGAATGCGTTTTAAGACAGACTTTGATGATGACTGAAATATATTCTCACTGTCACATCCTAGCATCAAGTGAAGTACACTTTTAATTTCAAGGCATCGTTTAGACTTAATATCACGGTCCAGCGAGAAAAATAGTTTGCAACTCTCTGGATTTCTATTGACTCTCAAGAGTCCAATTAGTTATAGAAAATTTGGATCAACTTTCAGAAGACAGATTGCACTGAAAAACGGACTAATACAAATTTAGAAGAGTGATAACATTTAGCTATGACCATTTGTGCGTTGTGGATTCACTTGCCAGAGAGAGGCATCGGGTGAAGATTTGAATAATTCATCCAAGTTAAACCCATTAAGAATATCCATGTGGACATTTTTTTGATCTTAAAGATTGTGTATGATCTTAGGCTGCTTTCAAACTATATCTGGCTTTACTTGTGGTGTCTGTTTTCCCCTGAAGCGACAAAGATGAACTGGCTTTTGGGTTATTCTGTTGGAGTTTACAGTACAGAGGTCTTCGCTGCAGAGTTGGTAGGCTAGCTCCCCTATCAGTGTTTGCAGGTCTGCATGCAACCTGAATAAGGTCTCTCAGAAACTAGAGAATGACAAATAACTCATTACATTTTTTTACGAGGCATGAAGGAGCTCTTCCTGTCAAATGACTTTGAGTCATCGGCTCAAAACTTTGATTAATAGCATACTTTTACCTCAAACGTGTATCAGCTTGATGAGAGCATGACTTGAAAAAAAACCCATGAGAGAATTGCCACTTTCTACTTTCTTATTAATTCATATGAAATTAATGTTGTTTACTGATTTTCTGCAAACACATCAGTCCAATATTCATCCATCTGATAGGTTTCCCCTCTTGAGTTTCACACAAATATTTGGAGGTGATGCAAACCCCAGCAACAACCACAGGGTTAAAAGAGGGTTGTGAGATCTCTGGGAAACATAAATCATCAAAAATCTCCCAGAGTACTCCACTGTGAGCACCAGACAAAGAGCGTGCATGTGAGCATTTGAATGAAAGGTAATCCAACACGGTGCTTGTCATGGATCGCAAAGAAAACAACATCTAGCGATCGCCTCCTACAGCATAAGAGCTGTCAGAGCCTTTTTTGTTTTTGTCCAGTGGTCACTCCACTTTTCAAGGCAGAGGGCTTGAGTAATCCCCCCCACAGTGAGGGTGAGAATCAGAGAGTAGGAGGTTTGGTGTGTGAAGCAGGTGAGGCAGAGGCTCACCTTTGGGCCCTGACTGCTTCTCCCAACCTTGGCATCGTGCTTTGCTCTCAGGCAGGACCTCTGCAGGCCTAAGGCATATCTGGAGTGTACATTTTGGATGTACATCTTGCAGTTTGAGCCTCCACAAACTCCCCCCAATAATTGACTGCTTGTCAAGCATGTAACGGTCGAATGGGTCCTTTTATGTTCACATATTCCTAGCTGTGCGAGGGATCCAACAGGGATTAAAACACGACAGAGCCAAGGCTTGTGACCTCATGGTAATTCGTTCAGCGGTTATTAGCCAGGGGCCACTAAGGAGAGCTCTGGAGAGCTTCCCACACAAGAGCCAGCGACAGGCCCTGCACAGAAAAACTGCCAGCCAAGCACAATAAAGATAATTAGCAATGAGACCACTAGCCGCCCGTAGCCCCACCACCACCACCAGCCCCGTATCCCCTTGATATCTCACCCCCTTCATCCTCAAACTGTGCTTAACTCATCCCCTCCATCTCCTCTCCTCCATTTAACCATGTTCAGTGCCTGTCAGTCCAATAAGCATCTGAGTGGTAATGTCTCCAGCTAGTGGAGCAGTGGAGGGGTTTACAGATTACTGTTAAAAGAATTGTTAGATATTTTGGGAAGACAGTTTATTTGCTTTATTGCTAAGAGTTAGATGAAAGGATGGCTACCACTCTCATATCTGTTGACTTTTTAATTTAAAGCACCTTATTTCTTTCATTTCTGGTCTATTTTGCATTCGATGTAGTTCTTTATGTTTTATTACCTCTTATTGCTTAGCTTGTCTCTTTGTCTATGTAACATATGAATTTCCTGCTGGGATCAATAAAATCTCCTTAAATGCTGGAGTTAGCAGCTGGTTAGCTTAGCACAAAGACAGGAAAACTACTTGTTTTTACACTTCTGTTTTTGTACAGAATGAACAAACAAGCCTGAATGTGATAATTGGTGAGCTTTAGAAGTGGTGGTAGACAGATTTTATTATCTTTGGACAGAGTCAGGCTAGCTGTTTCATCCTGTCTTCATGCTAAGCTAAGCAAAGTAACCGCCTGCTAGCTGTTACTTCATATTTACAGGGCAAACACAAGAGCGGTATCAATCTTCTCATCCAGCTCTCGGCAACAAAGCAAATAAGTGAATTTCCAAAAATTGTCAAACTTAGCTTACAATAAAACAGTGTGCAACATTACACTTTGAGCGTTAGCTCTTGAGTTCCAGGCTTCAACACTGAACCCTCAGTCTGAGCTTTGTAAGATACACGGAGTAAAATCTGTATTAAAAAAAAAAAGCAAGGTCGTCTGGTGTTTATCAACCCATTACTGGACCCACGGCACTCCACCATTATCCCAGCCCTTCAGCCATGTTACTTCTGTCTGAAAACAAGGTAGTGTAATTTAGAATGCATTTCAGGGCAATTAAAATTTCTCAGGCACAATTACTTATTCCCCCAGTGGGGCTGCCTCAATCAGTCTATGTGTGTAATGGGTTTACGGCCTTGACGCGGCAAACATGTCCTGCCTATCTGCCTCGTGCTCTTCTCAAGGCTGTGGTTATTAATTGTGGCTAAAGTTGATAAATAAAATCACCAGTGCTCTTAATGCTAATTAGTGTTTGAGATAATATTTATGATTTCATAAGCACATATTTCTCCAAAGGCTCAGGCATTGTGCCCCCTATCCATCGGTCATAGGCTGTCTTGGATGTAATCTATCTTTGGGGAAAGGAGAGGCCGAAAGAGGGGCCAGAGGAAACACAGGCAGTAAATACTAATAGTACTTAGTGGGTACTTTGGGAGCAGGAGTATTTCAGGCTACTTATTGAGCTGGGCTCCTAAAGCATAGATACAGGTTTTTATAGAGAGAAATATATGATAAATGAATTGCAGCAGGATAAACAAATATTTAAAGCAGCATGTCATCAATGTTTTAATATTACATAATATATACTCTATCACAGGACTACTTGTATGTGAAGGGGGTTGCTCAGCTGTGACAACCCAAAAAAAGTGAGTTATCATCTGTCTCTGGCGTTTCCCTGAGGTTTGTCTTTAAATTAATTATTTTGGTTTTACAGACCACAACTTCAGTGATTTGGTTCAATCTCACCGCTCTGGTGATGCAAATACAGCTTTTTTTTGTGAAAACGCTACCAGTGACTATGGCTGGGAGAGATAACGGAGCGATTTACCAGCTAAAGAGCCAGGTGTTTCCCTCAGGAGTTAGTAGACACCAAAACAGATAGGAGACCATCCTCCTCTGGTGGCCAGAAAAACAGCAAGAGACAGTTAAAAACAGTAGAGATTACAGCTAGTTGGAAAAATGACTTTAGAAGACTGTTATGGATATAAATAAAACCAAGTTACGATGCAGTACCAACGCTGTTGCTGAGCTGGTATATTTTTACATTTCTATGCAGAATCTGTAGGCAATAGGACAAGACTTTGGTATCGCAGTTTTATAAGCGTTCTGGTTTACGATTGTAGTCCGTATAGTATTGACTAATCACATTGGAGTAGGATTTTAGTTGAATGCAGGTAAACAGTCTGTGTGGAGAGCAAAAGAGGAGAAATGTGTTGGCTGAAATGCAATCTGGGAACCCACTTGCAATCGTGTGATGACGATTTTGATTTTTAGTGGTTTAAAATTAGCTTATAATTAGTTGCTGCTCAACTCCAACCATAGTCTCGCAGTTGCTCTTTCAGAAATATGATAAGAGAAATGTTCAATGAAAGATAGTATTGAGTAACAAAAGCTACAGGAACAGAAAATAACCTGAATGTGGCGTTAGGAATTTGTTAATGCAAATGTTGCTCTGTAATTGTTGGATGTGTAAATTGGCAACTATTTGCTTATATGTTTGGCAACAACGATATGAGATAAAGACATGTTGCGTTTATGTTAACAGTTTTTGTAAGTGTCCAAAAGAAATCTGTTATTGCAGGGTTAAGGATTAATTATATATCATGTAGATTGTGACTTTGAACAAGTGTGGAGTAAGTTCTTCTTCTGAAAATGTACAGATGAGCATTAAAGTTATTTTTATATATTTTTTTATATATATTCACAGAGCAGCTTTGTATGGCTTGATCCATTGTGGCTTTCCAGTGCTTTGTAGCCTGCAGTGTGATGCTGAGATGATCTTGACAGGAACCGCTTCCTCTCACTTGCGCGGCACACAGGCATTGAGAAGCACTTCAGCTACTTTTTAACATCACAACATGCTGGTGCCAGTGGCTCACTGGTCTGACTATTGATCCAAGTCACCACATCAAGGTGAGCATCAGTGCTGCGGAGTCCATTGTGGGACCTCATCCTGAAAGAGCAGAGCTGTCCGCAGCTCTAGGCGATGCCCGAAAGAGTGACAAGTGCTGAAACCACTTCAAGGGGGCTAACAGTGCCCTCAGCCCTTTCTAGTCCCCGCTTCAAAGCCGAGAGCAGCCTCTGGCAGTTCACCCCCTCCTCTTCCTCCCTCCCTCTCCTCGGTCCTCTGGGGTAGCTGGTCCTCTTCTCCTCTCCCAGGGCCGTCAATGTCAAAGCATGAGTGAGTCCAGTCAAAGCTAGTCGCCCCCCTTCAACACGCACACACTTGTTTTGTTTTTTTCCCCCCTTTCTCCCTTTAAGTTTTCTCTTTCCCTCTGATGCACAGGTCCCATCCCCTCTGCATGACTGGCCCTCACTGACAAGTGGAAATCACAGAGATCCTGCTGGCAAAAGATGGAGAGTGAAAAAGACTTCAGAGACGCGTACCCTACAGCTATCAGTGTCCTGAACTTCAGAATGAAGACACCAAGCACATCTTCTCTGCTATATACTATAAAAACTATACTGAGATCATGCTCACAAAAAAATTTAAAGGGGGGTTACTAAAAAGGGTTTGCTGCATGGTTATTTTTTCTTTTTTTTTTTTACTTTCTAAGATAAATAAGTGATAGAAAAGACGGAAGAGAAGGAGCTTTACTTTGCCAAAAGGGACCTTGGGTTTTGCCCTGTGGGCATGGCAGCTTTCATTTTCCTTTTTCCTCCATTCATATTCCCAGTCGGTTTCCGGAGTTATGATTGAGTTTCACATATTGGAGTTATATCTGGCAGCCAGACTTGTTTATCTGCTGGGGCTGATAACTGCACTGGCCTGAGTATGAAGCAGAAAGCAAGGGGAGGGAGTAAGAGAGTGGGAGGGAGATACAGACAGACAGACCACTCATATATTCTCATCTCCTCTAGTCTTTTCTCATTGATTTAGCATGTCTTCATCAACAGTCTGACCCAGGTACGGCTTTTTTTCTTTATCTCACCCTCCAGCTTAGACCTCTGGTATGGACTTTGCGGGAGCACCCGCATAGCGTGCGTCAGTCAAAGCAGCGGAAAGTGGACTAAACAGGGCCCAGGACATAATTTATAGGGACATATGGATGTCATATTAAAATGTTTTCATAGATTTGCTATCAAAAATCAGCATTTCAGATGTCTGTTGATTCTGAGATTGAAAAGTTAGACTTTATAATATACTGTCTCTCTCTCTAATATCCATTTATTCTTAATAGGAGTTAAAGATTCAGTACAAACAGACATTCGAGGGGCCAGCTGGATGAAATCAGAAGGGAGACCAGGTTTTTACCGCAAGAGAACTAACTGGAAAACAGAAGGTTATGGATGACAGAGGGCAACACACAATTTGGCTCAGTTATAATCTTACTAAAACTTCAGTGTCACAACATCTTGAAGACGGAGTCTGTCAAGGACTGACTGTTGATTCCAGTGGAAAGGAAAGTGAGACAAAGAGATTTCGGGAGAGGTTGAGAGAGGGGGGAGAGAGAGAAAAAAGAGGACTGAGGGAAAGCGAAAGAGAGAGAGTGAGCAGTATGCTTGCTGGACCCTGACTGCGTGCGAGGCCTCAATTATTCATGCGGCAGTGCACATGTCAAGAGCCCACAGACAAGCACAACAGCAAGGCCGAGCGCAAATCAAACAGCGCATCCGTGGGCAATGCCCACAATGCACCTGGAGGAACACACCTCGGCGCATTTCTCTGTTGTTCTTGGATAAACAGAGAACAAGGCTACCTGAGCACTGCCTGATTCTCCTCAAGAGCCAAGAGCTGCTGGAATAGTCTTTGTTTGGTTTGTTTTTTTATATTTACTCGCTTCTTTTTTTGGCAGAGATGTTGGTGCCAGTGGGTTCCATCTTTTCATGGCTCATTAGCCCACTGTTTCGTTCACTTTATTTCTCTGAACTAGCTATTATGCCCTCAGTGTTGTTTAAGTCCACTGCCTCTCTTTGCTGGTCCCCAACATGTCTACATTAACTACGGCTGAGGTTTGTCTCCTCAATTGCTGGAGGTTAACGGATGGCTCCAGACTTTCATTCTCATCTTGTCTCAGTTTATCGACCACTGCCTCGCTGACTATTCTATTTTTTCTCTCCGTATACTCCCAAGCCTGCTCCCAACACTCGTGCAGATTTTTTTCAATATTATTGTTTTGTTTAAGGCTAAAGAAAAAGACATGCAGCACCAAAAATTGCTGTTAATCATTCAAGAAATACTCCAAACCTTACTGTCTTGGCTTCATTGAAGTGCAGTAAGCTGCATGTTTAATGATGATGTATCGACAATGTAATTGTAATACTGTTTTAAAATAGCGTGATCACCAAACTAAATTACTTTTTTGTTATTATTTTTGTTATGATTTAAGGTCATCCTTTAAGTGCCCTTTTTAATTGGCTCCCTGCTGTCTTTGACAGGGAGTATTCATGGGTCACCTTAGGTCTTCTCGGGCACACTGGAGTCTGGGACAGTTGCCCACATCTTTGGGAGGACTGTGATGCCAAACAGCCAACAATTTTTTTAACTGCCACATATGCCTGAGTGTGCAGAGAGGAGCTCTTATGAATGAGTAGGTATATTTATAGACTTGTTTTCTCATAAAAAATGTTTAGAAATTGGTTGCCATATATATATATATATATATATATATATATATATATATATATATATTATAGAAATAAACGTTATTACATGTATTACATACATTTCTGTGAAAATAGTCTCATGAGGACTGTCCTGCCGTAATGTCTACTTTGATTATATCTATAATGTTCTTGTTTTTTACATTGTCATCGAAGTATTAATCAAATGTTTTAGGTACTGAGTTGTTAGTGGTGTTGTACTGGATTGCATTATATTGAGAGATGTGTCTAATATTCTACCCCCCTCATATATTGTATAATATTACATGATGATTTAAAATACAAATATAATGCAGTCCAGTACAGCACCACCTTTATCTATTTCTGTCAGTCTCACCAAAAAGTGAACACTATGAGCTACTTAAAGTTAGATGTAATGGCAGAGCAGCTGTGTTGGATTGCATTAGATTTTACAGATTTACCTAATAAAGTAAATGTGTGTTTTTTCTTTCTTCATTTTTTACAATATTTCCTCAGTTGCTTGACTTTTGCAGTTGTATAAGGCCCTGTACATCCTTCAATGTATTTGTAGTGTACACTTGTGTGAGACAAAGGGAGACAACTCCTCTGTTGTCAACTCGTTCTCAAAACACTACTGACTGCCAGATTTCTACAATACTTACTAATAATTGGCCCAATCCCCCTGCATTTGTATCCTGAACCAAATTTTCCCTGGCCTGACAGACGTGAAATGTGCATGGCATAGATTTAAAGAGCACAGGGGAAAAAAAATCTCTTTCTCGAGACATCATTTTACTGGTCAGTGAATCCCATTTCTTCCTTCATAGGGGACTCTAACCTGCAGTAAATGCAATAATTTAACATGTTTCCTCTGGACCTGCACTGCTCAACATACATTTAGAAGTATTTTCAAGGGAGGACAAGCTCTTTGGGCCGTTCTGATTATAATGTGAATTTCCCTTCTCCTTTCCTTGTTTTTTTGCTTGGTCATGCAACATTGGTATATTTTTATGGGTAAAATGGCCTTTTGTTTTTAGAGGGTCAACTAGAAGCAGCACCAAAAGGACACTTGAGAAGAGGACTGTGAGGATGCAAACATTTGTGCAAACATACACACAAGGGATTTTTTCTTTTATATTACATGTTTACCTGTAAAACAAGAGTCACAGGAAATTACCTGCAATAGCGTGGCTCCAGTGTTTGCAATAAAGCCACAAAGGAACACAGTCACCATGTTTCCAGTGTGGATTGCTGTGTTTGTGTAATGAAACAGCAAACATCTGGGACTGCTGGGGGAGTTGTATTGGATGAAGGCCTCGCTATGTTCACTGTCCAAGAGGACAAGCTTCTGCCTGACAGGTGAGTGTCTCTGTGTACACAAATACAGATATTTACTGTTCCTTAAAGTCAAAGAACATAACTCACCCTTTTCCTTCGCCTGCATTGTGTTCCCATGCTCTCCATCAGAGGAAAGTGAGGACAATACAGGGGCCAAATAAATAAGCACTAATACTTTTCTGGATTGTATACCATACTGCATCCTTACTCAGAGATTCATCAGTGGGTTGATTCTCTTCCCTCAAATCCCGAGCAGTTTAAAATTTTTAACAATGAGTTGAATAATGTAAACCTATCCTTTAGTATTACACGTCCCACTGTGAATAAAGTGCATGAGGCTGTTCTGGGTAAGATATGATGTGGTTGTACAGAAGGCCAGAGACCTACCTAATTTTCAGTGTTTTTAAGTTTGTATGTCTATAATCCTTTTTTTTTTATAAATTGTGGTTACAAGTTTTATTTTTAGATTTGTTTCTGGTTTCGATTTTTGCTGCGCATTTGCCATTGCAATCTATTATTGTTGTTTTTTGCATTTGAGGATGATGATTTTATTCTCTTCTCTTGTTTGTTTTTAACGTGCTATATAAATAAACTTGACTTGACTTGACGTATTTTGCAGTCTAACTTCTAATATCTGGTTTGTGTAAAAGTGACAAGTCGTTTTTTTTATAGCTGGAAGTTTATGTACCAGACTATTTCTTGGCTGTGCGCAGTGACTTCTTGGAGTCTTGTTTTCACCATGAGGCAGCCAGGTCATTGCGTCACACAATATGTAACTGACAACCATAAGAGTGGTGTCGATCTTCTCATTTACCTTTTGGTTACTTTAAAAAACAACAACCAAAATGTCAAACTTCTCCATAACAAGTGTCGGGGAAAAATTGTTTTCATGTAACTTCTAATGATTATTTCTTACTTAGATTCATTGATCATGTGTTTTCTATCTAGTTTGAACTTTGGCCTTTGGATAAACAGGAGCAGAGTTTTCTGCTTATCATGGGAACAAAGGGGGGCAACTTCCATTTGATAGGGCCTTATAGAAAACAGATGGTTACCTGATTTTATGTAAACATCCCTAGGCCACAGGGAACTGGACAGCTGGACTTTGATTGATACGTAGTTTCTGCTGAGGAGGGTGATACTCCGCTCAGGCATTTAAGAAGGGCCTTCTTTGCAGAGAAGGAAGAGTCTTCCTTTGTTCTGCCATGGGTGAAGGAACGCTCTCTGCTCTACAGCTGTATCGTAACCTATGACTCTGTTTTATTAATCTGTTAATTAATCTGGTTAAATCTGTTCACTATTCTTTTATAATTTTTCTATATCTTATCCTGTAATAAATCCTTAAAAGACAGAAAGCTTAAGATACTTTTTTGATTTCTCACAAGGATATACTTTCCACCACAACAAGCACATATATACACAATATGAATCACAAGAAATATCTGCTTTCACTGTAGCTCACTAAAAAAATAAATTTCTAAAATCAATGAAAAACTGAAGATAGAAGGATGGCGGATCTGCAGAGATATTATTCAAATGTGTGGAGCAGTAATTAGTACAGCCTCTGTGAACTGCCAGACGAGAGTTAATCACACCCTCACTGAGGTGGCATTGGCCAGAGATGAACACACACACACACACACACACACACACACACACACACACACACACACACACACACACACCTCTTTCCCACATCTCTGCAAGCAAGCAAAACAGACTTCGTCTACAAAATAAACACAGTCGGCCACGTCGGTCTACTGTGTGGACAGCGAAAGCCAGCGCAGCGGCGTGCTGCCCTGCGATGGCACCAGTGACTGCTTTATCAGCATCCCATCATTTATGTTGTGTTAATTAGGTCCCTGTGGCTGTGGCTGGCTGGTAGCAGTGGCTGGTCCCATGAAGGGAGAAAAGGATGGAGGCGAGAAAGAAAAGGAAGGGGTTGTCCTCACAGACATAGTCACATTAACATGCCCTCAGCAAAGGCACCAAACTGAGATACAGGCATGTCATAATTAATGTTAGTGAATTATTCATGCGGCTCTACTCGATAGGTTTGTATGTGCAAGCTCTTGTGATTTTGCATGTTTACCCGCTGCCTCCTGTGATTTTGAGAGTGAAACATTCACACGGAGCTGCCTCCTTCAAAGTCTTTATGCAATGGGGACAAATGACATCATCTGGAACCTGAAGGCAAAGCTCAGCTGCTGTAAGCATCCCCCCCACCCCCCCACAGCTCAGCCGTCCTACCTGCTCATTAGCTCAGGACGAGGTCAGCGGGTCAGGCAGAGGAGAGCTGCAGCACGCCGGCGGCACGGTGCACGTGGGCCGACACACAGGTGGTCCTGCAGGCCCCGCTCCCGCTGCCATGTTATTAGCTCACAGTCCTGCTGCAGAGGGCCGGTGCAGGTCGCACACTATGCTCCACCGCAGCTCCTGTGAGGATCCGACACGCACACAAGTACACAAGCATACACACATGCTAAGCTGTGAACAGTAGAATACAAAACATAGTACACACAGGGAGTGCTTCCCAGAAAATGATGAACATTTGCACACACACACACACACAAAAAATGGAAAGGCTGAGTGGTATTAAGATCCATATTGACAGAGTGGAATCCCATAAGCACCTCAGTTCTCTCCATATGTCAAATATTCCTCTAGGTGTGGATCATTCAGTTTTATTACCTTGCTTTAAAATTCAATTGCACAAGAGATTTAAGTCTTTCAGTGGAATAAAAACACACACACACATACATACATACCAACATGCATTCTCTGGAGGTTTTACCGCATTACTGACGAAGTAAAACACAGATTAAGGAGCAATCCTTAGTTTTTGTGACCATAGCAATTTGAGTTTATTCCTCTCATATATCTGAGGAGTTTGATCTATAGATCGTAAAATATAAGGTACTTGTACTTAATTTGAGTATTTTTATTTCTACTCTTCTACAGGGAAATATTGTATGTTTTCCTTCACTACATATCTTGAACAGCCAGACAGTTTACAAATAAAGATTTTGAAATACAAAACATGTGGTGAGTTTATAAAATATGATGCATTATTATAGATTAAATGATCCATGCATCAGTAATGTTCATCTAGTAAAACATTATATATTATTTAACACTCATGGACACCAAACTCTGCATCGCGGGCTTTTCCTTTTGATACTTAAAGTTCATTTAGCTGATAATACTTATGTAGTTTTCGTAGATTTAGGATGCAGGACTGTTATCTGTTATGTATATTGTTACTCCTCTACCACTGAAGTGTGCAAACATAGTGACTAAAACAATTCTTCACAGCATCAGAAAACAGTAACTGAGATTTAATTGTTGAGAAAACAATGTCAACTCAAATACCGTTTAGAATCTGTTCTGAAACTTTTGATCAATGAGTTTTCTCATTTGTAATGAAGTTGTTGTTTTTATATGTACATTTTTTTCAGAACACTTTCAGGACATCTCACTGGCCTGGTGCTACCTTGGATCTGAGGTTCAAAGTTCATTATTGATCTTGGAAGTTTTTGAAAAGGCCTGACAATAAAAGTGGGAGCGTTACTGTAAATGGGTTTCTGTCTTTTGAAGCTGCCGTTTTGATTACTTTTAGATTTTGGATTGTGCCTTTAATGTCACATTAAAGTAAGAACCTGTGACTTACTAATATATGTTGGTATTGTTTTATGTAGACAATGAATTCATTTTGCTGGTCAGTGGAGTGAAACAAGTTATATTAAAATATTTTATATTAAACAAATGTTTTTAAAACTGTGCAATGTGAACAGAGGAGCCATGGTCACCGCTTTTGAGATCCCGCATTCCTTTAACTGGTGTATTTTCATTTGATCTTGTATTGAGTGTTGCAGCACTTGTGATGTATTTCAGAAAATAAAACAGTTTCACACCCAGTCAACAACATAATTTATGCATCTGAGGCAATGAGGGAATATGCCTTTTGAACACACATTACAGAGGCATGGCCTGACAAGCAGTTTTATTTTTCCTTTTACATTCCCTATATAGAACGTAATAACCCCCCCCCCCCTCAAGATTTTTAAATTGCTAATCACCACATATCTTTAATATCATACGGACAATAAATAATTTAGACAAATGTCCAGTCGGCCTAATTCATTAACTCTTGCTCAAATCCCTCTTTATTTCCAATCTGTCCAACCTTGAAACACTTTAATCCGACGATTTTAAACGAGATGAGAATGAAATCATAATTATGGCAGCAGTGGCTGTTCTTTTAAACCAGATCAAGGACAAGAAGGACTGCAGGGATGGAGGGATGTAGCATGGATAGCCATGTAGGAGGAGGAGAGAGCAGGAAATGGGCCAAATCCTCCCAGACCCTTGGCTCATTGTGGAGGGTGTATTTTAAACACATACACCATGAATGTCTTCATGAACTAAACATTAACCAGTTAATGGCCAGACAGGGAAATAATAAAAGTAAATCTGGGCTAGGGACCCTTTCAAGTGAAACAGATACAGACCATTCACACTGTCAGGCTAAGAGGCTTTTTGTGTTTTACTGTAACACCAACATTCATACAATTTGTCTGATAGTACCACTGCAGCTGAACGCAACCCAACGCAACACTATTTACCATTTGTTCATTGGTGTTTGGCACTGTCCAAGCATTGGAGCGCTTTGCGTCACTCTTGCATCAGTGAGCTTTGAATAAAGAAATAAAGTTGTTCTTCTCTCTTGCGTGTGCCTTGAGCAACACGTGTAAGAAAGAAGTTAAGTCAAGTGTTCGGATCAAAAACAATGCGCCTTGGAGTATCTATGTCGGTGTGGTCAGGAGCGAAGGAGTCACTGATGGAGAGGAAACTGTTATTTGATCGTGTGGGTCCACATGACTTTGGCTGGGTGTGGACGCCATGAAGAGGTGTGCTCGTGTGTGTGTGTGTGTGTGTGTGTGTGTGTGTGTGTGTGTGTGTGTGTGTGTGTGTGTGGTGGATGGTAGCCAGAATAACTGCCGTCTGTGTTTGTGCAACAGCGGGCCAAGAGGAGCACGTCTGTGCCGTAGCCACAACCTTCAGTGCCCTGCCCCGTGCAAAGCCACCTTAGCCCAGCTGCAGAAGTGTAGGAAAACCGCTGCAGGAATAACAAGTCCAAGATGTTGGATAACATAAAGTCTCTATCCACAAAAGTCATGAATCAACATGAAGAATGTCAATGTTTGCGCAACGAGAGAGAGGAGAGAGCGAGAGAGAGAAAAAAGGCCATCTTAAAATATACATTTATTCAGAGCCTGTGCAAGATCAAACAGTAAAATTGATCTGCACTTCCTTCAACCCTTGCTCCGCACCCTCCCCTCTATCCCCTCGTCTCACCAAGTATCGACTTTCCATACGGGCCATCGCCATGACGACTCCAGCCTGGCCTGCTGTCACCTCTCCTCAGGGCAGAAGCCTGACTATTATGGGATACGGTTCATTTGACTGCCTTGGGCAAATATGTGCTTGGAGGAAAGCACAGATCCCCATTCACATTTACACAATCATAAACTTCTCAACTGGGCCCTATTGTCTCACAGCAGCGTGCCACTCATGGGGCTCCAGGGGCCTGAGGGGCCCCCCTTCAGACCACAAACTACAGTCCAGTCAAGACGATGAACGTGAGCCAAACTGATGTTACAATTCTCCAGGATCCTCTTGCATTCATCAGTAAATCAGATTACTCACTGTGACCCATCAAATTAAATGAATCAGTCATTTCCTTTAAATTGACTCTTTTTTACAGCAAAAGAAACATCAGGAGACTTCTAAAAATGCTGAAGGATTTTTAAAGGTAGATAGCGACCCAAATTTAATGTGACATCCCATCCTGTAACATTTCAATTCAATTTGGCTTTGATGGTGTGAAAGGTTTTGAGACAGGTTTGCAAAGGAAAGGGGCACATGGATAACATGGGTAACATGGAAGTTCATTATATTCAGCAGCTGAGTAGAGTTTAGAGTCCAAAGCCCAAAATACAATTCATTTGATACCATAAGTGAAGGAGTGCTGTTGTGGCTGGTCTGATGCTGGGTGTGGTCCAGTGGTGCAGATATGGAAGCAACAGCTCCTGTGGAGGCAGATCTCAAATTGGTCAGAGAGGGGGATCAATACCACCAGGAACGGATAGAGAGAATGATGGGCATCCCAGGCATCTCACTGAAGTAAATTACATTAGAAACTGAGACACTGATTCATGATGAAAAAAGGTAGAGGAAGGAGGAAAAAACAGCCAGAGGGAGTTTTTTCAGGAGAAGTCAGCTCTTAAATTTATGGACTCTCAGTTCCAGAAATATCAGGTTATCGTTTGTAGCCTGAAATAATTTTTTTAGTTCAGGATTTTCCAGTTTTGTTTTTTTGGGGGGAGTAGAGAATTTTGGAAATTATTTTTGCAGCCATTACTTTGTTTGAAATAGTGACTAATGCGACAATTGTTTAACATTTTAATTTTAATTCAAATTAAAATGTTTAACCTGTCAACCTAAACCACCAGAACAACATTTAAAATCCCTTCAGTGTGATAATATTAAAAGAACATATTTACATCAAGGAATTAAGAAGGAAATCATTTGCTTAAGTGTGTTAGTATTATTAGCAAAATGTATTTAAAGTATCAAAAGTAAAAGTACTCAAAATGCAGAAAATTGTGTGAGTGTCATACTATTACATGTTATTGTGTTATCAATTCTGATGCATTAATGTGTAAGCATCATAAGCTCAGCATATGTTCAGGTGTAAAATTCTGTAAAGTTAAAGTGGCACAAATTGGAAACACTCAAGTAAAGTTCTGGTGCCTCAAATTTGTACTTCACCACAATACTTCGCAAGAAGTGAATGAGCTCCACAAAAGCCCGTCAAAGTGGTTTGTGGAATATGGGCCACACATTTAATAAAAGACTGTCTGGAGAGTGTCTGTGCTCCAATTCTTTGGCCTAAAGCTCCTCCTCTGGTCAGAGCTCATCAACACTGGATTTCTTTTTTAAAAGCCGTCTGCTGGCGATCATGATCTCTGCCTCTCTGTACTCTGTCATGTTGGGTACCCACCCCCAGCCTCTCGTGTGATGTGACAGTGTAGAAGTAGGTGACCAGTGGGTGGCCGCCGTGAGAGCCAGCCCAGAGGTCAGCCGGTCACTGTCCCTACGAGGCAGCCCTGCAGCGGGTCACCTGCTGCCCGCTTTCCCCTCGTTATTTATCTCTCCTCGACAGTTCATTCCTCTTCCTGTCAAAGCCCCTCCTCTTCCATCTTCCCATTTTCTTTTCTCCTCTGCTGAGTTTGGCACCAGCCCTCCGATCCTTTCGCCAATACCGGCTACCCGGGCCAAGGCGTGCTGAGACGACCCCTTCGCATCACCCCCGTTCGGGTCATATGACATCCAGGTTCAGGGGCCTCCCTAACGATGGGGGCCGGGCCGCGGGCCCATATGTGAAAGTCCACAGAGTGTGAGATGCTCTGGCCGGCTGTAGGGGCTCCTCTCAGCGGTCCACCAGAGGGGTAATTACTTCCCCAAGTTGGACTTGGAACTGGACTTCTTGCCCCCTGAAGTCTCTGTGGACTGACCGGGACGCAGCACCCCCTTTCATTAGCAGAGCAGCTTATGGTGGGAGAGCCTTGAAAACAGACAAAGTGAAGGCCCTCCTTTGGCCAATGATAAATTGGTTTGCCTCGCAGACGGAGGGGAGGGGAATGACACTCAGAGGACATGAAGGGGATGAAGAAGTCACAAATACTATGCAGGAGAAGAGGGATTTTACAGATAAAAATATCTTAAGTGAAGGTACTGAAGAGATGAGACTCGCGAGCTGTGCAGTTTGGCCTCTATTCTGGGTGTATTAGCTGGGGAGAGCACATCAAGGACAGAGCCCAAAGTGTGAGCAAGTGGTGGGCATTAACATCAATGTAGCGCATGGTAATCAGAGGAAAATAATTGCTATCATCTTTGCTCAGTCACTTAGCCGTGATTATCCCAAAGCCAGTTACAGGTTTCTGTACCTTCCACTGCCTCCCAGTGATCATAGTGTAAAGTGACACGGTACGGAGGAAAAAGAGCGATGTGAACATGTAATTAGCAAGTGGTTTCATGTAAGTGCTCTTTGATTTATAATTCAGCATAGCGAGAACCCCTGCTACCCAAGGCTAGTGCTCCTCTGAATTAGCCCTGCGACTGGGAGAGGCTGCTGCGAGGGGGGGAGAACCTGACTAATTTGTGCTCTGTTTGAGGTGGGTTTAAAAAGAGAAGGAGACGTGAGGTCCATACCTGGACCTGCTACGCGTCAGATCATAGAGTATGGCAGAGGGAGGTTTGAGGTTATGTAGGCATCCCTCTCTCTCTCTGATGAGATGAAATGGTTGTCAGAGTTGTAAATGACTTTGCAGCTGAACTTTGGAGAGAAAAGTTTGATATGATGAAAGCTGCTCATTTGTAATGTGACTCAGCTGTAAAGTACTCGCTGGCATTAAGATTTATTTGCGAATGACAACATGTACTTGAAGATAGTTTCAGAGTTTTCAAGCCAAACCTGTGTACGAAGTTATTTTCTATGGGAATTGAGCAACATTATTCCCACTCTAACTGCATCTTTGATAAGAGAGGCTTTCCTGTGAGCAGTGGCCTCATTTTTCCTCCGCTCAGCTTGGTACATACTGGATTCTCTTTGGTCCCCCATGGGTCCAATGATCCCCTGATCATCCTATATTCTGACGCCCTTATAAAGCTAATGTGCTGATTTTACGTTTTCAACCTGCCATGATCCCCCACAATCCCCTCTGTTCCCTCCGGTTCCGCTTTCACACTCAAGTGAGGATCCGCTGCCGCTTTGATCACAGTCCCCGGTTAAAGGTTTAAAACGTCTCAATTCCTGACGATTGTTGGGGCCTCTGTGGTTTACGTTAAGCATTTCCCCATGCCCCCTGTCCAAATTCACCACTCCTAAATGAGGTACCCACTCTCCCAGCTTCCCATCCCAGCGCTGCTTTCAAGTTCCCCCGATTGGGTGCCGCAGCTGTAAGCCCTAGATTTTGTCTCCTCCATCTTTGTCAAGCCCATTTGCCAAATACAAAAAAGACCCAATAAGCTAGGTCTTCATTGCTGCTCTCCAAAGTAATCCCTAGATCTCCCACTCTCTCGAAAATCAATGCAAAGGTTGAGATGAGGTGAAACTCCCTTCTTAAGTCATCGGGCTGGGAAGTGATAAAGTCTGAGGATCACTTTTTTTGTAATCACTGTGGCTCCATGATGAAACTAATTGTCCTGTTTCGTGCATCCTCGCAGCTTTTCAGAATGTCCTTTGTCAATATACTTAGAAAACAGTAGAAGAAGGTGCTGATGCTGTGCTGCTAGTCGTGAAATATATTACTGTTTCCAAAGACACTTGAAAACAAAGTTAGAGCAACACTGTTAAGTGCTGTTAATTAATGTGACAGCAAACTGTTACTTAACTTATAACTGAGCCACAATAACGCCCCACTACAGCCCTCTTTTTGTTAACACCTGTGGAATATCAGCCCAATGTTCACCCACTCTTTAGCTCCTGAGAAAAATATCTGGGTCACACTGTGCTTTTGGATGTTTGACTTTCTTCACCAGACACTCATTTATTTTGTCTCTCTGCTATTTCATGCAGGGCAGGTATCATACAGTTGGCTTGTGTGAGCTTGTTTGCTGAAACGGGTTCCCACAATTCATATGGACGGTTTGGTGAAAGCCAGTGAAATTGGATTGCACAGCAAAACAAAAACAAATCTAAAGTGAGTTAAACTTTGTCGTCTTATCTGAATCACTTGGGTAATTAACATTACAAATATTGTGCAAGCCTGCAATAGGTTTGAAGTCATGGGTCTGGCCACCTATTGAATGTTAGTCCAATATTCACTCTCCTTTCAGCTCTGATTTTTGGTCTCTAGCCACTCCTGAGGGAAACATGCAGCTAAATGCTCCTCTGTGTTCACTACATGTGTCTGGTCACATTTGGTGTTTGGCAGGTAGAATACAGTGGGTTTAGCAGAGTGGTTTTTCTTTTGATGAAAACAGCTGATGAGAGTGGTGATAGAAAACCAAAACAATCAAGTTTAGGGGCTGTAAAAACAGAACAATGAAAGCACTTAAAAGCTTTGTAGAGCTGAAGGGAACTGCAGCGAAAAGGTGATAATTCTCTGTCAGCGGCAACCTCCGGGTCTGAAAACTAAAGCCAAAGCAGAAGTGCCTCAAAGTACATTGTTTCTAATAGCCAGCATGGGGCTACTCCTCTGGTTGCAAAAAGAAGTCCAGAGGTATGGAAGTCTTTGAAAAAATGACCCTACTTTTCACTTGAGTTATTACCTGTAAACATTGTAAACATGAGTTTATGCTCTCAATCGCTTGTTTCAAGTCTTCTTCAATACAGCATGATGTTCATTTAGTAAATTATGGTCCCATTTAGAGTAAAATAGACCATTAAGCCGGGTATGCTTTAGGCCATGGCTACCTTGTGATTGACAGGTCTGGGAGTTGTCCGTGTTCTTGTCTTACAAATCTTTCCCAGTGTGTTTTCAGTTCATGGAAGTCATTCGTAAACCTTTTTGGTCACCTAAAAATGCCTTATTCAGTGTTCTGTTGTACTTGGCTCCACCCTCTAGTGTCACTTCTGGTTGCAAAAAAACAAGATGGAAACGGTCAAAACGCTGAACTCGAGGCTTCAAAGCGGTAGTCCAAAAAAAAAACATGTGACCTCAGTGACTACTTCTTGGTCAATGGTGACCCCATTCACAGCATAGTCATTTGATTCCTTGTCGAATTTAAAATGTTAATAAGAGCAGCTGTGATGAAGCTTTAAACACTAACATCTGATTTTCAATGCAAATAAACTGTTGCTTTTGAATATCACCTCAAACACAACTGTCAGCCGGTTGAGATTGAAGCAATCCAAAGCGCTGATTCTGCATCAGTGAGGTCTGGTTGAAAGAGAGGGCTGGTGCTGGGATCGCAGTAAATCTGCCAGGCAGTCTTGGCGAACGTCAGCCTGATGGAGGCTCCAGACCAGTGGGGTGGGATGTTCCGCTACAACCCTCTGCCCTATGGTCTACCTTCATAATTAATATGTTGTTGTATCAAAGTTGAAGCATTTGCCTCCGAAATGTCCCGCGCCCAGCCCCCTTATTAAAGACCTGACCTCCAAGCAGCTGAAGGTTGCTCATGCAAACTTGGCACACCCCCGAGTGAAAACATCTGCTTTCCTCACAGGCAGGACCGCCACGGACCCCATGTCTCAGCTGGTTCCCCACAGCTCGGAGAGAGAGCCCCTTCCCCTGTCCTCGCGCACTGACCCCCACATTTATAACCCACCCCCCCCACCACCACCGCTGAGACCTCCTCAAGCCTTGGGCCCAGGCCTGGACCTCTTCATCACCTCACCCTCTCCCCCGTCCACATGTAGCACCGTGCCAGTGTGGTCACTTTACTGCTGAGAGGACTGCTCCTGTCTTGTTATCCCCACATCACAGTCTGTCGAGAGGAAGGGAGGGAGGGATGAGAGGGAAGGAAGGCGTGGGGGGGGGGGGGGGGGGGGGGGGGGGGAGGCATCTGCGCTGCTCCCACAAAGCGGCGACTGTTGGAACGCTGACAGAAGCATCTGTCATCCCCTGCCTTCACACACTCACCTGCTGTCCGAGGGCCTGACTCGATCTTCCTCCTTCGCTCCCTCCCACTCTCTCTCTCTCTCTCTCTCTCTCTCTCTCTCTCTCTCTCTCTCTCTCTCTTCGCTCTTGCCTCTTTGAGTTTTCCCAGTGAATGTGTGAAGCTCTTGGACGCCTCTTTTATAGATCCCACAAACTGTACCCTCTCTCATCCTCACTCTGTAGTGAACCAGAGCCCTCAGAGCCAGTCGACACAAACAAACTTGCAGATTTCTGTTAAATATGCGCTGGTGTTGTTTTAAAGTTGTTTTGCCTAAATAACACAAGTTTGTTTAACCATTATAATAATGCAAAAGGAAACCCTCCAACGTGTACCATGAGAGGAAGGCATCTGTACGACTATGCAGATGTGTGAGATTCTACTTTGCCAAGTCCAAATTCTGCGGTATTTATCAGCAAACATTGGTGTGGTGTTAATGAATGTACTGACCCGTCTTGCGACTACTTTATCATTCTCCAGTGGCACCCCCGTCCGTTCCCCTAACATGCTGAAGGGTTGCCAGCAGTGAGGGGAAAGATGCCAATCCATGTGTATGACACGCACATAAAAAAAACACACACACACACACAAGCTCAAGGACACCATCGCTCATTCAAGTCCAGGGTAGGTGCCCTTCAGACGACGCCGCACGGGAAAGTGTAAAAAAAACAAATCAATGGTTTTGCACAAAGTTTGAAGCAGAGACTTTTAAAATGTTCTATCAGTATTGATAAGACTGAGTAATGGCAGATGAGGTTACACAGGGTGAGGTCTCTTCTTTTTTCCCTGTTAAAGAGATTTGGAGAGTTTTTTCTTGCTCAAAAAGAGGGTTTAAAGATTGATTTTGGGCAATATAATTATTATAGGTTGTTTCCCAGCAGCATATCTGCATATTGTCATTTCAATCAATATTTAAAATAGCAAGTGTTACTGCCAAAGTCTACTTTTCACATTGATAGGGACATTTTTGGAGAGACAACCAATATTCACATTTGTAAGTGTGTGAGTGTGTGTGTGTGTGTGTGTGTGTGTGTGTGTGTGTGTGTGTGTGTGTGTGTGTACGTGTGTGTGCGTGTGTGCACTTGCTCGAATACATGTACACACACATAGAAACACATACAAAACTGGATTATTCATAGAGATTGTTATATGAAATAGGCTTTTGCCCATGTAACTCAAAAACATGGGCAAAAACCCAAAACAGAACTTGTATTATGTGTATTTTTGAGTCTTGTTTAAAAAATATATATATTTGAAATTGACATATGATAGTTTCATTCTACTTTTTGCTAATCGGTTTCAACCAACTGTCTGCTCTACGTTGTTTTATCTCGCCTAAGATTCTGTGGCTCCTCCTTTTCAGTCTATTGGTTTGGCCACACAACTGGTCATGGAAGAAGTATTCAGACCCTTTACTTTGGTAAAAGCAGAAATACCACAGTTTGAAAATACTCCACAACATGTAAAAGTCCTGCTCTGAAAACATAACTCAAGTAAAAATGTGTGACTTTTAACAGAAAAATGTATCACTTTGTGAGTTATACTATTATATAATATGATTATTATGACTGATGCATTAATTCAGCTAACTTTTTTTCACTATTCCTTAACTGTTTTGTCTATAAAATGAAATTGGCTGCTGTAATTTCCCACTGATCAAGGTGACGTCCCAAATGTACTCAGATTACTATCATGTATGACAAAGAATATTTGAGAAGTTGAAACCAGCCAATGAGCTCACCTGAGAGCCGGCCGCTCACCTACCTGTGTGTCTCTGTGCCGGTCAAGCAGCTGCTTTACGGCTTCTATCTGTGCAGCAGTTCTTTTGTAGATGCTATAGGTGATGTAGAACATGAAAGGAGAATTACTGCCTTTACTGAAAACCTGAACCAATTTCTGGGTTGTCTCGTTGCCGCGATGTGCCAGAGGGCAACGAGTAAAGTACAGGGGAGGTGATTTTGAATGGCACTGGTCATACATAAAGTAGCTTCTCTCAGCATGTGAGCGAGGACGCCGCAAAGAAGAAAGGCAGGTTTAACAAATGAGTGAGGAAGGATAGCAGGACTTTGTGGCCCTCGGAGACAGAGTGGGTTGGGATGTTCTGCCAACACCTCGTCTGCCAGGGTGAAGGATACACACTCGCATTCATGTCCACACACACACACACACACACACACACGCACGCACGCACACACACACACACACACACACACACACACACACACACACACACACACACACACTGTCATCTCACTATAGCTCCATACATGGCCTGTGTTACAGCCGTGTGTCTGAGCAGGAACCCCACTAAGCTGGCTGGGTTCCAACACCAAGGTCTCTCACCTCGCAGGCTGGGCAGGGGGCCTGGTAGCTCCTGTGAGTTATTCCTGGGCATGGACCCGGGTTCCACCTCTCTCTTCTCCTTTTGTCTCATCCTGCTCGCCTCTGGCCCATCCTGGCCTCCTCTTCTCCCTTATCCCCCTCTCTGGGTCCCTGTGGCTGATGAGCCTGTCCTTCAACTATCAACATCTTCTATTGTCTTTAACACACACACACACACACACACACACACACACACACACACACACACACACATACACACACCACACACACACACACACACACACACACACGCAGTAGACTTGGATTTATGTAAGCTTGCTTGTGCCACAAATTTTGAGGTCACCTTCATATACGTACTTTCACCATCTGCAGTGTTTTGTTAATATAAATCTCTTCAGGGCCCAGTGGCTGTTTTATGTATAGATTTTTTTAAACCCTTGATTATCCCGTAAATAAAAAAATGTTTCAGCCTGATAAAAAGAAAACCTGAGGAGCTTGGTTCGTGATTATAACTGAAACAATTTGAATACATAATTCAAGTTTAGGTTGGGTTTTTCAAGCAAAATCTCAAATATTGTCAAATTCCAGCTCCTCATATATGGAAATTTGCAGCTTTTCTGTAAAATGCAATATTGTTGGGTTTTTGGACTGTTGGTTAACAAAAAAAAAGGCATTTGAAGATATCAATTCAGGATCCAGACAAGTGTGACGACCATTATCCAGTAGTGTCTGACATTGAATAGACATCATGATTAATCAAGGAAACAGTTGTCATGTTAAAAAGAAATTTCCTTCCCTCTGGTGAGTTTGTGAGATGCTGTTCAAATCTGTTTTTAATGAGCATTCACACTAAACTCCATATCAAATGAAATAAAAATCAAGAAAAGCAGAACATGAGCTTGCTGTTTCTAATCCTTACACTCTTGACTTTATGGAGCAAATACCTAAACATGGACAGCTTTTGCTTTGCTTCACTTAATATGTTATTCTTTCATCTCGCCACTAGAGGTCCCTGAATACCATCCAAATGGATTCCAAAGATATTCCATATTTTGTCCATAATTTTGTACGTCAATCTTGTGAAATGTAAGTCAATTATCAATACAGTCATACATATATTACACAATTCATTGATTAAGACTTTGAGATTAAAGTGTAACAAAAGTGAACAAAGAACATGCATTTCTTTACCAGGGATATAAGCCATGTTCTACATGTTGTTCTCACTGTCAGGCTGCGTATAAGACCGTACAGTATAAGACCCCCAGGCCTCAGCATCAGTACCACGCAGTAGAGAGGAGCAGCTGCAGATCTCCCACTCTGGTACTTTTTTTAGGTACCAAGAACGTCCGAGATTTGAGAATGCATGCGTGGAAGTTGACGCCCACTTTTTTCAAACACGTACGTCAACCAAAATACCTGAGTAGACGAGCTTTGTAGTGTCAAGATGCTCAGCGCGGTTATTTTATAACAAATACTCTCACACACACAAACACACACACACACACACACACGCACACACACACACACACACACACACACACACACATAAAATCCCCTTTGGCGTAATTATGACTCACTATAACTTCGCAAGTATTTTGCATTTTCTTAAAGTACCTTAAACAGTTGGGTTCTGCTTCGTAAAAAGTAAACAACACAATAGACTCTCCCCCCCTCGTGATGCCATATAATGGTACAGTCCGTTGACGTCGTGCGCGGGAGCGGAAAACGTGCATCTGACTGTGGGGGAAAGGAGCGTTGTGTTTTCCTGGTAAGAATTTGTGCTGCAATTACACTTTACTGAAATAATATAATATAATAAGCACCTTTATAGACGCCTGCACGAACTAGAAGTCGGTGAAGGGTTGTTGCACTGAATGGGTGTGTACACGTGTTACGTGCCTGAGTAGATGCTATTGATCAAGTGAATTGCATAGCAAACGTGTGTTGACTTCATTTTGTCTTCTTTTTGCAGCTTGGTAATACGTTCAGCATGACTCGAGATTGGAAACCTGGCGATCTGATCTTTGCCAAGATGAAGGGCTATCCACACTGGCCTGCCAGGGTACGTCTTAGGCAAATGTATTAATGCACACATTTTTTTTATTACAATTAAACTTCTCAATAAAAACTCATGTGCAAACACCATCCACCTCCATAGACATAAGAGGCACACAGACAGCAACTAAGCACACACCTGACAAACCAGAAACGTTCTCAGTTTGCTTTCCTGTGTGTTTTCTGTCGTTGGTGGCAGTAAGTAACGTTAAACTCTTTTCCTCATCCCTCTACCAGATTGATGAAGTCCCAGACGGTGCTGTGAAGCCATCCAATATCAAGTTCCCCATCTTCTTCTTTGGCACCCATGAAACGTTAGTAACCGACATCTAACAACCTTTGATTCCTTTTTAGTTTGATGGGTTCATAAATAGAAAGTATCGCAGGAAATGACGTTAATCTTAAATCCATTGTTTATATGTATTGTATCCTGTATTGCCATTATAAAAAAAAAAAAAAAAAAATTGTAAAATGATGTACTAAATTTGTGTTGCACACGATACTGGCCCTCCGATACATGTGAACGTTTCGTCGTTGTTCTAATTCCTCCTGGGCTTGGCAGGAAGTGGACTACAGTGGTTAATGAAGCAGTTTGTTTTATTAGTTCAAGTGTAATTCTTTTGTATTTTAGATTTTTTTTTAGACCATATGCACTCCCATGCAGTGAGTTCATAGCATTAGAATTATTTAGAATAGTAAATGGCTGATTATACTGTATATATATACTATTTTCCCTATTGAGTTGTCATTGTCCGCTGTTGAAGGTGTTTCTCTAAATGCATACATGTCTGATGAGTGTCTGAACAGAGTTACCTTTCTGTTGTGTCTGTGTGCTGCTGCTCCATCTCACAGTAAACACACACTACACGTTTAATGGTTACAACATTCTGGATTATCTTCTTTCAAACAGAGCATTTCTTGGCCCAAAAGATGTCTTTCCGTACCAGCTCAACAAAGACAAGTATGCCAAGCCCAACAAGAGGAAAGGCTTCAATGAAGGATTGTGGGAGATTGAGAACAACCCAAAAGTTGAGCTCACTGCACCCAAGGTACGTCTCCTCCAAAGACATTTTTCAGTACCAGTTATTTATCTTCCAGATGTTGCCGTTTGCTTGGATTGACTGTACCTCAGATCCTGATATACCCGAGTTTGACAGTTGTATTGTGAGCGCTGTTGTCTTTACTTTCATCACTCATATTGTAGCCCTGGGGATTTCTCTGGCTATCTAATCCTTGTGGTGGAAGAAAACTATTCAATAGTACCGAGTGAGTCCTATGATACTGAATAGTGAAACAAGAAACATTGAGGAAAGAAGTTTGTCTTTAAAGTATTTATTCTCTGGCCAGAGAAGGCTTCACCGTCATACAGACTGCAGGATGAGCCAAGAGTTCAGTTTGTCTGCTGCTCTTAAGCATCTCAGCACACAGTAGGGGAGACCTCATGTATTTACATTAGACACAATTGATCAACAGTTTCAAGCTCCCCATTGACCCCTCCAGTCACCCCCTTCCTCTTCTGAGCCTTGTCACACAAAGACATGTCTTTATTACCCTTGCCTATCTCTGAGAATCTTCACACCTCAACATTCTCTGGTTAATCTTAACCCCCATCTTAACCCCCCATTTGGTTGCTCCCTCGTATCAAAGTAAAAGGCAGAGATAACCCATATGGTCCTGTTACCACTCTCCTTACACAATCATATGTCACATATATAGTTTTGTTACTGAGTAGGCGCATAAACTAAATCACAGTAGAAATGTACAAGCACAACTCAATTTTCTATCACATCCTACAGTATGTGAGCCACCAAAATGTTTTATATTTCTATTAGTTTTAGCTACCTGAGAGAAGTTGGGGGGGAACAAAAACAACTGGTTTGGCACTTCCATTTATTGTGTTTTTGCAAATTTGTTTAATTTAATCAGTTGTTTGTTTTTGTTTTGAAGCCGGTCGCCCCTGAATCTTTCACTGAAAAGGATTCGGACAGCAGCCCAGAGGGAGAAGAGGAATCGGATGACAAGGGGATGAAACCCAAAGTAAGTTGCTCTTCTAATCTGTCCTTCAACAGTAAATATATATACACACACACACACACACACACACACACACACACACACACACACACACACACACACACACACACACACACAGTGGCTTCACTGCATTGACGTGCTACTGGTTTGTTGCTGTGCTGTCAGCTTCGTTCTTCTTTTGCTGTTTTACCTCTGCTGCTCTTTCTCCAATGTGTGTCTGCTTCATACTGATTTACATATCACTGCAGGCAATAGCTAACTTGATTACAAGTGTTATTTTGTGTTAATTCATTAAAAAAGGCTTGTGCGCTAAGAGTAGTGTGTGGAAGAGAAGGATACTTGCTAACTTTTCTCCCTTTCAAGACTTGTTTACACCACCACACTGCGTCCTATGCTGTGTCTTGGGTGCATTCAGGTTCCAGGAAGTGAGGCTGATCAGGAGAATGAGAATGAGGAGGAGGAGGAGGAGGAAGGGTCTCTGATCTCTGAGCAGGGTCCTCAGAACCAGGATGTACGTACTTTGCATGCTGGGAAAGCGGCGCAGGTCGCCTCCCCCTCTCCCTGTGGGAAAGCATGTGACACTTGGTGGTTTGTGTCTGTTTGACTTCTTGTCGGCGGCCACAAACTTGAATTGGTGCTTGATGTTTTGATTAGAGTGCCTGGTCTGGGTTTTCTGTGTTGATGTCACTGAGGTGATTATTTCTGTCCGTCCCTGTGTTGCTTCTAAACATTATTTATGAATAACATCCAGTAGGCGCAGCTTTGTCTTGATCAAATTGATTTAGGTTTGGGACATGAACTCTTTTGTGTGATGATGACAAAAATGATTTGGGGGCGTGGTGTTTCTTCTTCTCTGTTTTTATCTCTCCAAGACCACCCTGAAAACTTGTGTTATTGCTTTCCATTTCCAGCCTTTGCCTGTCCACACACTCACAAAGCTACTGTTTGCAATTGGTTGATGTTGTTTTATTTTTGCATGGCTTTCTGTGTGCTTTGGAGAAAGGTAAGTTGTGACTCGGTATGTATTTTGCTCAGGATGAAACGGACTCTTTTTACATTTCCCCCTTTGTCTCGGCAATATTTAAATATTTCTTAAGTCATAAGCAGTGTTTCATATATACACAAAGTATACCCAAAACTAAAGTATGAATTCTAAAAAGTGTGCTTTTTAGTTAATGCAATTTCCGCAATGCAAACCAAATGGAACTGCTCACAGCTGCAAAAAAATGTGTTAGTATAGACAGTTAAGTATACACATTTTGTACAATAACTTCATACCCTTTATACTATAAATATTATTATATAGTGTATATACTATGTTTGTGCGTTTGGAATTTGGTCACAGCCATTGTTAATAAAACAATGGCACATTTAATAATTCAGAGTGTAATATCACAGTTATACACTAGATGGTGCTATTGAACCAGGCATTTAAATCCAGCTTGTTAAGCAGGAGGTAAGAACGCAGATCAAAGAAGGACTGACTTTATGCAAAGCTGACGTTTTAGCAGATCTTGTACCAAAGAACTATAAAGACAGAAGTAAAAATTATAGTGTGATGACGCTAACAAAAGGTGTCTCATTTTAGGGCTCAGCACAGAAAGAATCTACAGATGTTCCTAAACCCAAGAGAGGGAGAAAGAAAAAGGTTGGTAGTATGGGTTTACTTTCAGTGAGTATACAAGCTATGAAAATGCTTTTTATAAGATGGTATGTTATCTTCTTTCTTTTCTTTCTTTTTTTCAGAGTGATGCTGATCAGGAGACTGAAAAACATGATGCTCCTGTTAGTCCTGTTAGTCCCTCAGGTAGGCCAGATTTGCACTGTATCTGATTTTGTTTCTACTGTGAGAAGAATTTTTATCATTCAGCTCTGCATTTGCATAAACTGGATTTAGAACGTGTGTGTGTGTGTGTGTGTGTGTGTGTGTGTGTGTGTGTGTGTGTGTGTGTGTGTGTGTGTGTGTGTGTGTGTGTGTGTGTGTGTGTGTGTGTGTGTGTGTGTGTGTGTGTGTGTGTGAGAGACCAGGTGCAGAAGGTCCTAAACGAAGAGGCAGGAAACCCAAAAGTGAGAAGTTACTTTTGCTGCAGCAGCAGCAGGACCAGCAAGGCTCAGGAAGTGAAATGTAACTACATGAAAAACGTACACACAATGGAAAAATGGTCACATAAGTGTGTTTTTTGTACACCACCTTTGCTCGGGTGGCGGGCCTTGAATTATCTGCTCCTACAAGGAAGAATGAATGCTTATATTCTTTAGTTTTGATCACACATTTGTCACATTGGCACTATAGAGAGAGCAGACCCATAGCCTCTTATCAGACCTTTTCTCTCACATTTAGGGACACTGCTGAATCAGAGAGAAAGAGAAAGAGGGCAGCGGAGGACAAGTCCAAGAGTGGAGACGAGGAGAAGAGAAAGAAGGAGGACAGCAAAGGAAAGGAAGCAGAGGTGAAGGAGCCTGAAGCCAAGAAGAAGAAGAAGGACGACAGCTCCTCAGGCTCTGACGATGATGAGGCAGGCATCAAGTCCAGCACGATTCCTCTTTTCAGAAATTTGTGTGATCAGTCGGTATGATGCTTTCATGCGCATGATTTTGATTTCTTTTAATCTCAGAAAAACAAAGGCAGAAAGAAACACCAAAACTCCGAAATGGACAGAGATGTGCGGCGACGGAAAGCCGATGAATTGAGAGAGTACGTATTCATACGAAGCCCAATATAGAGATAACATGAATAATAAATAACTTATAATGTTGACTCTATTAATAATACTATTTAAGATGTAAACCAAATCATTAGCAGAGACATAGATATATTTCTGACATGGTTTGGTTATTCTGTCTTGCAGGCCAAACAAAGATGATGGGAAGAAAAATGAAGAGAAGACAGGAGTCAAGAAAAAGGGTGAGTGCTGTAATTCAAACATCAAAATACAATCCTGAAATCTCCCTATTTGAGTTTAATGAAATAAAAGATATTTGATCATCTGTGCAGCTGAAAACAGGGGAAAAGGCTGAGTGTTATTGTCAATAAACAATACAGGATTTCACAATAAAAAGCTGTAGCCCAAAAACCCAAATTTAAAAAGCTGTTGCATTTCCTGGAACATGTTTATGAAAGCAGAAATCATTCTTACAGAAACCACACTTAAATTGGATTAAGAACGTTAAGTAAAGCGAAACCATTTCCATCATAATGTTTTCTTTTCCACAGAAATGTCAACTGAGCTGAAGCTCCAGAGACTGCACAGTGAAATCAAGATTTCACTGAAAATAGACAACCCTGTAAGTCGGACCATAAACACGTCACGTCTCGCACACTTTCTCCACTGACAACTTTGCAAATCAATGTTTTGTTAATATTGCCCTTCATGCACTAAACTAACAAAAAATGTTTTGCATTTTGCTTTCGGATTGCTTCTTCCAAGTTGTCCATTCATCTAAAAAAAAAAAAAAAAAAAAAAATCTTGTTTCCATGTCACTTCTGTCCACGGCCCTCCTGCTCCCCCCTCACCAGGACGTGAAGAAGTGCTTGGACGCATTAGACGACATCGGCGCCCTTCAAGTGACAACCCAGCACCTGCAGAAACACAGTGAACTCATTGCCACCCTCAAGAAGGTACTAGGGATGCACCGATCCACGTTTTTCACTTCCGATACCGATACAGATATCTGAGGTTTAGTATCGGCCGATACCGATCTGATACCGATCTAATAGAGAAAAACAGTGCTGAATCGATTTAAAAAAACGCAGCCGACGCTACGCGCCCCCAGGTTGTCCATCGCTTTTCTCATGTTGCTGGCGTTGTCCCTCAGAATCACGTGGATTTTGCTCAACGGAATTTGCCACTTGTCAAACATTTCCTTCAGGCTAGCTGCTATCGCTTCGCTGGTGTGTGACCCACGAAAGTTTGTTGCATTTAACATTGCACTGTGTGGCACAAAAGTTTCATCCAGCCAGTGTGCTGTTAAACTTAAAAGTGACACAGGGGAAACGTCGGAGCTCCAGATGTCTGTCGTGAAACTTATCGATTTGACATCTTTTATCTCCTTCAATATGTGTTTGCACACTTTACCGTGCAGTTCAGGTAGCGCCGTCTCCGACAAATATTTTCGGCTTACCATGTCGTAGCGTGGTTCCAGGTGGTTAACTAGCAGCCGGAATCCCTTATCCCCGACAACTGAGAGCGGCTGCCCGGTTCGAGATGGCTGATCTTTTTGCTCGCTCCATTTTGAAAACAATCTATGCGGCCAGTTCGCTAGCGCATGACGTTACGCAGAGCACAACGCATACAATTGGACTGAATAGATTTGCCTTTATGGATCGGTCACATTGTCACCGATACCCGATCTAGAATTTTTTCCTATATCGGGACCGATACAGATATTGATATCGGATCGGTGCATCTCTAGAAGGTACGCCATCCACGATCCAGTTAAAGTACGGCTGTTTTGAAGTTGAACAATCAAACCCACGCTGGTTTTTTGAATCCCTCTTCTAGATCCGCAGATTCAAGGCCAGCCAGGACATCATGGACAAGGCCACCATGTTGTATAACAAGTTCAAGAGCATGTTTCTGGTTGGAGAAGGCGACTGTGTGCTCAGCCAGGTGCTCAACAAGTCTTTAGCTGAACAACGGCAGCACGAGGAGGCCAAGAAAGGAGCGCTGAAGAGAGTGGAACAAGCCAAGGAAAACAACTCGGGTACTTTTCTTTTTTTCTTTTTTTTACTGTCGTTCTAAAGTACTTTTGGTGTACAAATACCATTTGTTCAGTAATTTGTAAGTTTAAGAACAAAGTAGACATTTCAGACGTAATAGTTTTCTCCATGAAGAAATGACTGTAGGCACATACGATACACTTAAGAGCTCTTATCGCCTAAAATAATGACACACTATTGTAATAGTTGTCAGATTTTGTTTTTATGCCAATGCAATTAGTAAGCTATTAGTAATTCTGCCTAAACTCTTAGTCATTTAAGGGACCTTTTTCTATTTTACTGGAGCTGCTTGTTTCTAGTTTTGGTCACATGGGTGACTGGTTCAACAAGGGAGGAGAAGGATGATGACTCGCAGGTGAACGAGTAAAGAGTTTGATCACGAGAAGTATTTGTGAATCCTTGAGACTTCTGTTCCCTCTGTACGTGTTCTTTGCCGCCGCTGCTGCAGTATAACTTGTTCAAATTAATTTTCATCAGTACACACTTTGTGTCTTTGGTGTTATAGAATCTTCTAAACCGGCTTTAGTATTTTTCTGGTCATATTTTTTTTTCTCAGTCCATACAGCTATTACTTTACCCAGCTGTCCATGTTTTCATTTTGTTTGACTATCAAACGCGGTTCTTGCATTACAAACACTCACGCACACACTGGAGAAACTGAGCATTTGATGCCAACTTTTGATACTTTTCAATACTAAATTCTGATGGACACATTTAGGTCGGTGTAAATGTCGATCCCTAGCCCTGTTAAAGAAATGTACTTCACCCACAAAATGGCCATTTGTATATTATACTCCACCTGTGTTGCCTTGAATTCTTGTAGACAACCTCGCATGCCTCCATGGTGAACAGAGGATCAGAAATCAGAGAAAAGTCTTGAATAATTGAAGTAAACGGAGGCCGCCTTGAACAACAAAACTATATCAAAACGCTCTCTAATCCAAGTCTCATTTAGCCAGCTGAGTACTTCCCAAACACATGCATCTTCTCTAAAACCTTACCATTAACATCCTTATTTATGATATTCATAGTATGTAAGGAAACAGCTTTTTCTTTTTTGTAGAGCTGGCAGTACT